>NW_015173181.1:100956-144940 GCF_001447785.1 Gekko japonicus | reverse complement strand
CACTGGTCTGATCCAGCAGGGCTCTTCTTACATTCTTATCAGAGGAAGGCCCCAGCCTCTATGCTTTGTTGTTGGCTGTCCAGAGGAACTGTTTGGCCACTGTATGAGACAAGATACTGGACTAGATGGACTACTGGTCTGATCCAGCAGGGCTCTTCTTATGTTCTTATGAAGGCTTTGGCCTCTATGCCCTGTTGTTGGCCCTCCAGAGGGACTGGTTGGCCACTGTATGAGACAAGATACTGGACTAGATGGACTACTGGTCTGATCCAGCAGGGCTCTTCTTATGTTCTTATGAAGGCCTCAGGCTCTCTGCCCTGTTGTTGGCCCTCCAGAGGAACTGGTTGGCCACTGTGTGAGACAGGATGCTAGACTAGATGGACTACTGGTCT
The DNA here is from genome assembly GCF_001447785.1 of Gekko japonicus. NCBI lineage: Eukaryota > Metazoa > Chordata > Lepidosauria > Squamata > Gekkonidae > Gekko > Gekko japonicus. The sequence goes on along the minus strand of NW_015173181.1, from coordinate 144,548 downwards.
GATCCAGCAGGGCTCTTCTTATGTTCTTATGAAGGCCTCAGGCTCTCTGCCCTGTTGTTGGCCCTCCAGAGGAACTGGTTGGCCACTGTGTGAGACAGGATGCTAGACTAGATGGACTACTGGTCTGATCCAGCAGGACTCTTCTCATGTTCTTATGAAGGCCTCAGCCTCTCTGCTATGTTGCTGTTGCTCCAGAGGAACTGCTTGGCCACGGTGTGAGACAAGATGGACCACTGGTCTGATCCAGCAGGGCCTTCTTACATTCTTATCAGGGGAAGGCCTCAGGCTCTCTGCCCTGTTGTTGGCCCTCCAGAGGAACTGGTTGGCCACTGTGTGAGACAGGAGGCTGGACTAGATGGACCACTGGTCTGATCCAGCAAGGCTCTTCTTAAGTTTTTATAGTGTTTTATATGTCTTATAGTAGCACAGGCGGAGGAGTTGAAGTCACACTCCTAGTTGCATTGGGAAATAGGGAATTAAATTAAGGAATGGTGGGGTGGGGGATCCTTCCGGACACTCACAGGTTTGGACTGCTTAAAAACAAACTTTGGACAGACCTCCTGGAACCAGGAAGAGCTGCACGAGCACAGCTGTAGGTCACTTCACGAGCTGCAGACTTCATAGCATTCGGCTTCTCCTTTTCATCTCTTCCCCCAAAACACGGATTGCTGACGATGTGCCCAGCGGCTCGACTGTCATTTGAGTAGCTGTTGGCATGGATGGCTTTCCAGCTTGCAAACAGTGTGGCTCTCCGGGCCATTCTCTCTATTTGAGTTGGCCCAATAAGTATAAACTAGACACATGGGGGGTTACATTTTGAGGACTCGGCAGAACGAGGCGAAAGTCAGAATGTTTGTGACAGTAGACGTGCAGCCCGCAATGTTTACTTGTCCAGCTTTGTTCCTGCAATGGCTATAGCAACGGGAACGGCTCCAAAGACATTTGAGCAAACAAACCCCCTACAATACAACAACTGAGGAGGCAACCAGATGAAGAGTTACATCAGCAGAAGGGTGGGCTGGTTCTTCTGGTTTCCACAAATGCTAGAGGTGGCTGTTAAAAATACTCATGAGTCATTGGGCACTTCTTCTGCTTGTGTCCTCCTTTGGAGAGCTTTTAGTCATGGTTGCCACCGAAATTCTGTCAAATGAGCACGGATGGTTCCTCAGCAAGGAGGACACGAGTAAATTCAAGGGAGACGGACTTCAGTAAGATGAATGAAGCTTCTCGGAGTTAGGGGCACACTACAGTTGCCACTTCAATAAGGGGCTGATGAAATTTATTGCCCACTCTGTTCCATGGACTAATTAAAAGACGCCTGCTCCTTGGGAGGAAAGCGATGGCGAACCTAAACAGCATGATAAAAGGTAGAGACATCACCCTGCCAACAAACGTCCGCATGGTCAAAGCAATGGTATTCCCAGTAGTCATGTATGGCTGCGAGAGTTGGACTATAAGGAAGGCCGAGCGCCGAAGAATAGATTCTTTTGAACTATGGTGCTGGAGAAGACTCTTGAGAGTCCCTTGGACTGCAAGAAGATCAAATCAGTCAATCCTCAAAGAAATCAACCCTGACTGTTCCCTGGAAGGCCAGATAATGAAAATGAAGCTCAAATACTTTGGCCACCAAATGAGAAGGGAGCACTCACTGGAGAAGACCCTGATGCTGGGAAAGATTGAAGGTCAAAGAAGACGGGGATGGCAAAGGATGAGATGGTTAGACAGTGTCATAGAGGCAACAAAAATGAAGTTGAGCAAACTTCAGAGGACGGCGGAAGACAGGAAGGTCTGGCGTGATGTGGTCCATGGGGTCGCGAAGAGTCGGACTCGACTGTGCGACTGAACAACAACAAGAAGAAGTTGTTTAGGGTGGTGGGAACCAGGGAGGACTGTGAGGTACTCCAGAGGGATCTGTTGAGGCTGGGTGAGTGGGTGTCAATGTGGCAAATGAAGTTCAACATGGGCAAGTGCAAAGTAATGCACACTGGAGCCCAAAACCCTAATTATAAATATACACTGATGGGGTCCAAACCGGCAGGAACTGACCAAGAGAGTTGTGGCAAATAACTCCCTGAAAATGTTGACTCAGTGCACAACTTCAATAAAGAAGGCCAATGCTTTGCTGGCGATTATTAGGAGGGTACTGAAAACAAATCAGCCAGTATCATAATGCCCCTGTGTGCATTATGGTGCAGCCTAATTTGGAATACCATGTACAGTTCTGGTCACCGCACCTCAAAAAAGATATTATAGCATTGGGAAAAGTGCAGAAAAGGGCAACGGAAATTATTAAGGGGATGGAACACCTTCCCTATAAAGAAGGGTTAAGGCGCTTGGGGCTCTTTAGCTTGGAGAAACAACGACTGAGGGGTGACATGATCGAGGTTTACAAGATTATGCACAGGAGAGACAAGGTAGAGAAAGAAGTACTTTTGTCCCTTGCTCACAATACAAGAACTCGTGGGTATCTCATGTGGGACAGGGAAGGGGGGTCAGAGCTTGCACTATCAGCCAATCTGCAGTCCAGTCCAGACAGGTGAACGTAGAGGCCTCCATGCTGCCAGAAGGCATGCGGTGATGGAGGTAGAGGGAGTAAAGTCCTCCTCTGAGTCTTCGACATCAGGAGTTTCAAAGATATCCAACGCATGTACATCCGGTGCCATACAAGCTGCACTGGCTTCCGGTGGAGTACCAGAATCAGATTCAAGGTTATGGTGTTGACCTTTAAGGCCTCTAATGGTCAGGGACCGATGTACCTCCAGGACCGCCTCTCCTGGTATACCCCCAGAAGAGCGTTATGCTCGAAAGATCAGAACTTATGGGTGGCCCCCAGCTCGAGAGACATCTGGTTGTCCTTGACCAGAGCCCAGGGCTTTCTCTGCCCTGGCTCCAACCTGGTGGGGCTCTCTGCCAAATAACACCCATGCCCTATGGGGCATTTTACAGTTCTGCAGGGCGTGCAAGGCAGAGATGTTCCGCCAGGCATCTGGTCGAGGCCAGCGATGAGTCAGTCTTGGCACTCCCACTTTCACTTTCCCCTCCCCTGCCCATTCCCCATGTGATAGTGGCCCGGCTTGGATTCTAGCGCCATCCATAAGCCATTACTCAGATTATGATGTTTTATTGCCTTATATAAATTTTAATTTGTTTTGTTGATGTTTTGTACGACTGTATTGTACACCGCCCTGAGCCTGGTTCCACGGGGGAGGGGGGCGGCAGATGATAAATTTAATAAATACATAAATAGATAAAGAGAGGACAATCTCAGGAGCTTATCTGCAGTAGCTCAGACATGACGGTACAGAAGGAGCCCTTCTATGAAGCAGCAATCCATCTTGCCAGGGCTCTTTTTGTAGAAAAAGCCCAGCAGGAACCCATTAGCATAATAGGCCACACCCAACAGCAGAAACTCATTAGCCTATTAGGCCACACCCCTGACAGCACAGCTCATTAGCACATTAGGCCGCACCCCCATGTTACCAGAAGTGTGGTCATCCAGCCACACCCACCTTTTTCTTCTTATTCTGTTTACCTTGTTTGCTGTCAAAACCCAGGGCCTTTTTTTGTAGCAGGAACTCCTTTGCATGATAGGCAACACACCCCTAATGTAGCCAATCCTAATGAGTTTCTGCTGTTGGGTGTGGCCTATCATGCTAATGAGTTCCTGCTGGGCGTGGCCAACTTGGGAGCCAGCCGGAACTCCGTTCCTGCGCGTTCCTGCCCCAAAATAGCCCTGCATCTTGCTATCGGGAAGATGGAAGATCATAGAAGTGGCCTACGCCTCACTGTCTGGAACCAGAAGCAAGGTCTTTGTGACGTGGGGAAACATCTCCAGCAACAGAGGGGCAACCATAAGAAGCAGAGAGGAGACTGCAGGAGCCACAGGAAGAATGAGGTGGAGAAATTCCAGACGGAGGCCTAGAGACTTCCTCCAGGAGTAGGCCACACGATGGCGGAAGGTCAAGGTTGCGAGGCAGGGCTAGTGGGCGGCCACACGATAGTCACTGAATCTAATTACTTTAACGGTCTATAACTTGTGTCCATGTGACATATTGACCACTTTCTTTCTCCCACTTCTTTGGTTACACCCCAAACCCCTGGACACCAACAACCCCTCCCTCTGGCCCTTTCCGCACTTGGGCCTCACCCCAGGTTTTCTCTGTGTTCAACTCGTGGCCATTTAACTTGCTGTTATCTCTGTTTGACTGTTGTTTTCTGCCCTAATTTTGTCCCGCTCCAATTAGCTTTCTTGCCCCATGTTATAAATTCTGCATAGCGAACAGGGGTCGTTTCGTAGAAAAAGAGCTAGGGGAACTCATTAACATAACTCATTAGCATATGCCACACCCCCTGACATCACCGGAAGTGTGTCATAAGGCCACACCCCCTGACATCACCGGAAGTGTGTCATAAGGCCACACACCCCGACATCAGCGGAAGTGTGTCATAAGGCCACACACCCCACCCCCAATGGTCCCGGCCGCCGCCGGTGGGCTTGCAGCTCCATTGCCGAGCCCCATGAGGGGCCCGGCGGTGGACCTGCAAGGCCGGCGGGAGTGCGAGGAAGCCCCGCAAAGGCCCTCCCTGGCCCCAGGCAGGCAGGGGTGGGGAGAGGCAGGGAGGAAGCAACTTACCCTCCCTCTTCTCCTGCCTCCTCCTGGCTGAATGAGGGCCGGAAGCGGGGCGGCCGGAAGCAGGGGGCGGGGCTTCATCGTGTGCCCCGCCCCCGTACCTCACCCGGGGGAACTGCGATCCCCCGCAATCCCCCCGAAATGACCTCTGATTGCGAACAGTAAAACCGAGTTGAATGTCCTAGGTATGGGGGGAAAGGGGCGGGGAGGATCGAAACCGAGTTTAAAACTCTATGCCTAAATCTGTACGTGGGCCACTCCGGATCGAGGGAAAGCCCGTGGCAAAACAGGATCCGTACACCCTGGGGCAACGGTGGTCCGAACCCGGGGTGACCACAATGTAATGCAGAATTGACACACACACAAAAACCTGGGATAAAGAGTGAGAGAAGAGCTTGGATTTATACCCCGCCCTTCACTCAAGAGTCTCAGAGCGACTTATAAATTCCTTTCCCTTCCTCTCCCCACAACAGACACCCTGTGAGGTAGGTGGGGCTGAGAGAGCTCTCTTGAGGACTGCCCTTGAGAGAACAGCTCTGACAGAACAATGGCTTGCCCAAGGTCATCCAGCAGGTGCAATTGGAGGAGTGGGGAATCAAACTCGGTTCTCCCAGATTAGAGTCTGCGCACTTAACCACTACACCAAACTGGCTCACTACACCAAACCAGGCTCAAGGGGTGAACTTGAGTGTAGTGCAGAGCAGCTGGCAGGAGATAGCGTTGAACCAGGATTAAAGGTGTAGTGCAGAAAAAGCCTCCCATTCCCTTGAACGGGCTTTGACTTCTCTGCCCCTTGCCTTCTTGACACAGGACTGCTTGAAGCATGGCAGCTGGCGGCACAACCAACAAGTGCCCATTGAAAGAAAAGGACTCTTTCCAGGGCAACACGGCCATTTGAAGTGGCTCTCTCGACTCTTAAAACAAAACAGGCATAAAGCTATTCATAACCCCACCTTCTAGTCGAAGCCTGTCCAAAATTTTGGCAGGTATTTAGCATGGTTATTAAAATCTGCCGCCAGATTGTTCTTCCAAATGGAAGGAATTTGCATGCTCAGTGTTCACCGCTCGCATTGCCAACCTCCATATTTATGACCATGTGCCTCCGACTACCAGATGCGGAGGATTAACAACCAAGGACGGCTATCGCCACCGTGCAGCGCCTGTGAACCTCCCTCAGGCATCTGGCCGGCCATTGTAATTAGGAAGGATGTCGGGCGAGATGGATCATTGGTTTGACTCGGGACAGCAAATCCTGAGGCATGGTGCCCGTACCTTTTGTTGGTAGTGACGGGAATCCGCCAGCCCTTGATCTGGCTCAGTTCGGTATCTGAGATCTCTATTTGCAGAGGAAGTCGTGGAACCCAGACGGTGACTTCCAGCTGGGTGGTAAAATGCTGGTACGTGAAGTTCACAATGGTGTCCACCTTGCTTTTCATTTCTTTCCCGTTCACAAAGATGGCGTCGCAGTTGTCAGAAACCTTGCAGGAAACACAAACAAGCAAATCCTGAGACTGATTGCAACATGAACAACAGCAGCTCCAAGTGGTTTTCCAACTGTGTTCCAAGGAACACCAAGGAACACCAGAACCTTAGCTGAGAGACCCACCTTGGCCCATACCCAAGCAAGATGCTGCTCATCTCCCTAGTCTGAGTACCACAACAATGCAGAGCTTGCATGACTCCTACAATCCTTAATCCACCATCCCTGCTAGCATTCCAGTTGTCATGGGCTTTGGACGTTTGCTCAGCCTTGCTCACTAGTCTATCACAATGGATTTCAAACTGTGTCCCAAGGAACCCTGGAGATCCCCTGAAGTTTAGCAAGGGCCCTTCAATGAGAAGATCAGCAATGGAAGATGAGCTTTCTGTTAAGACCTCTTGTGATCTTTCCTTGCACTATGGAGGGTCATGGCTCAGTGGTAGAGCATCTGCTTGGCAAGCAGGAGGTCCCAGGTTCAATTCCTAGCATCTCCAGTTAAAGGACCAAGCAGTAGACCTCTGTTGTGAGATCCTGCCTGTAAAAGACCTCTGCCTGAGACCTTGGAGAGCTGCTGTCAGTCTGAGTAGACAATACTGACTTTGACGGACCAGTGGTCTGATTCAGTATAAGGCAGCTTCATGTGTTCACGTGTGTTCCTGCAGCCCCAGAAGAACACTGGTTAAGTCTGCTGCAACTGCAATCCATGTGAGCTAATGAAGAGTCACAAGCAGCCAGAACTGAGCCCCGGTGTGAACTGAGAGTCCCCTAGGGCATGGTCCAGAGTCTATCTTCTACAATCTGTTGGGGTTCCACAGCAGATGTGCACTAATGTTAAAAGGCTTCCCTAAAGACAGGAAGTTTGAAAACCACTGATCCAGCATATCAGCACCAGGGCAATGCTAGGAATGTTAATCATGACCCATTGTATTTGTGTGTGTGCCGTTGTTTTTTTTAATTAGCGCCAAAAAGCAGCCGATGAGCCCAAGAGAAACGGTTCTGCATTTCTCCATAGAGATAACCGAAAGAACAACAACCCCTTAACAGCACTAGGAAACCGCTGCCAGTCTTTGTAACTTGGAAAAAAACAACGATGGTTCATAAGAATCAGACTTGATGAGCATCAAAACATTATATTTACAGCTTACTTAGAGAAAGAGACATATGCTAGCGGGGGGAAGGAAGACTTTCTGAGAATCATAAAGCGCAGTGATTTCCTCCTTTTTATACAAGGGCTGTAAAAACCTGGTGCCAGACAATGATCCCTTAATGAGTCATAATGTATTCTCCAAACTCGGAATGTAAAAAGTAATTGTGCAAGCATCTCCGCACCATCACTCCATCCCGACGCGCCCAGAGGAAACAGCTCCAGACACCAGCCCGCATGGTCTTGAGCTGTACTCGCCGAGAGCTATATTTATGGCGGGGAATGTGACCAAATGTCACGAACGTCCCACCGGCTCAATTCAGGAGTTCGACATTCTCTTATGGCTTCTCCAGGATGCAGCCGCCAACCATTCCCCTTTCTGACCACGCTACCAAAGATAGAGACTAACGCTGTCATGGAAATGGATGCCTCTTTTTGCTTCATTTGCACAAATAATCTAAATGCAGCCTAAAAAAACCACCAGTTTGGAAACAAAAGAGATGCGAATGAAATAAATATATTTATATTTATTTATTTATTGTTTTCCTGCCCACCTAGCAGTTCGAAAGCAAGAAATTGCAAGTAGATAAATAGGTACCACTTCGGTGGGAAGGTAACAGCGTCCCATGTGCCTTGGTGTTTAGTCATGCCGGCCACATGACCTCGGAAACATCTTCGGACAGCGCTGGCTCTTCGGCTTTGAAACGGAGATGAGCACCGCAACCCTAAAGTCGGATTCGACTGGCTTTCGAGCAAGGGAACCTTTACCTTTACTTATTTATTGTTTCAACTTTTACCCTGCCCTCCCTGCCGAAGCAGGCTCAGGGCGGCTGTAAATAAAGAGACTCCTGATGGCAACAGATATGGGGGGAAAGGTATATATCTGATTTTAAAAAAAGAGAGAGAGAGAGAGAGAAAAGAAGAAGAGATTGGATTTATACCCCACCCTTCACTACCCAAAGAAGTCTCAGAGTGGCTTGCAAACTCCGTTCCCTCCCCCACAGCAGACGCCCTGTGAGGTAGGTGGGGCTGAGAGAGCTCTGAGAGAAACTGCTCTTTTTCAAGAACAGTTCTGACAGAACTATGGCTTGCCCAGGGTCATCCAGCCAGGTGCAAGTGGAGGAGTGGGGAATCAAACCCCGTTCTCCCAGATTAGAGTCCGTGCACTTAACCACTGCACCAAACTGGCTCAAGGTTGCTATTGTCTACTCTGATTGGCAGCAGCTCCCCAGGGTCTCAGGTGCGAGTCTCGCACATCAGCTCCTACTTAATCCTTTTGTTTGCTTGTTTGCTGCCAACCCTATGGCAACCTTATAAGGTTTTCAAGGCCAGAGATATTCAGAGGTGATTTAGCCCACTGCCTGTCTCTGTGCAGCGACCCTGGACGTCCGGAGTGGTCCCCCATTCAGATACCAACCAGGGCTGACCCTGCTTAGCTTCTGAGGTCTGACAAGAGAGATTGGGCTAGCCTGGGCCACCCTGGTCAGGGCCAACACACATTAGGAGGAGGAGGAGGTTGGATTTATACCACACACCCTTCAGTACCCGAAGGAGTCTCAGAGCGGCTGACAATCTCCTTCCCCTTCCCCTCCCCACAACAGACACCCTGGGAGGTAGGTGGGGCTGAGAGAGCTGTCTCTCGGGAACTGCCCATGAGAGAATAGCTCCGAGAGAACTGGTGACTGACCCACGGTCACACCAGCAGCTGCATGTGGAGGAGTGGGGAATCAAACCCGGTTCTCCCAGATTAGAGTCCGCGTTCCTAACCACTACACCAAACTGGCTCTCTCCTATCCCTTCTCCCTTTATCCCCATATATAGATCTTCCTTTCTTGACAGAAATTTGGCTTGTTTTGTCAATTTGCAGTTCTTGACGTTCCTTCTTGAGGTTCCTTCTTAGAAAACAAATCAGGCCAGGCAAGCTGGGGGGATTTCCCACCCCAGCCCTCAGTCGCATCAGCATTCCCAAGTGGCAAAGCCCAGTGCCAAAAGTCACCCGATAACATCAGAATCTCTTTTCCATTAGGGACGACTTGGACTTTCTCCTCCTCCATGTTTTGACCCCAAATCCCCCCTTTCTATCGTGGCTGTGTGCGAACTGAGCCCGTGACTCTTTAATGACATCTTCCGTTCCTAAACCCTGAATTTTTCTTCCTCAGCATTCTTACAGTGTCAGAGCAAGACGATCTGTACATGATGCATATATTCCATCCCTAGGTGCACCAGTGGGAGAAAAACTGGGGAGGCTGAGGTGGATTCAGACGTTACTTTGACGGCTGTGAATTTTTTTCCCCATATGTTACAGCAAGTGGAAAATGATGATGAAGAAGAAAAGATTGGATTTACACCCTGCCCTTCACGCGGAGTCTCAGAGCAGCTTACAAACTCCTTTCCCTCCCCCTCCCCGCAACAGACACCCTGTGAGGTAGGTGAGGCTGAGAGAGCTCTGAGAGAAAATGCTCTTTCAAGGACAGCTCTTGCCAGAACTACGGCTTGCCCAAGGTCATCCAGCAGCTGCAAGTGGAGGCATGGGGGAATCAAACCCGGTTCTCCCAGATCAGAGTTCGTACACTTAACCACTACACCAAACTGGCTCGGTACTTTAAAAATCTGAGGTGAGGATAATGTTTCAGCCCAGTTAATGATTCTAATGTGGCACTACTCAAAACCTATACGTTGTTAGTATTTTTAAGTACTATAAGCATATTACACGTATAAATACCATACAAAATAGGTATAAACACACAATACGCACGTGCGATAAATGCCTCTCCGAAATCGGCAACAGAAAACAGAGATAGACAAAAATATAAATAGGCATAAAAACAGAAACACAGAGCTGGAAGGAACCTCAAGGGTCATCTAGTCCTACCCTCTGCACAACGCAGGAAATTCACAGCTACCTCCTCCCCCTGCCCCCGTTCCCCCAGTGACCCCTGCTCTATGCCCAGAGGAAGGCCAAAAACCTCCAGGATATCTGGGCCAATCAGGCCTGGAGGAGAATTCCTTCCTGACCCCAAAGTGGCGATCAGCATTACTCTGGGCACAGAAGAAAAAGCCACAAGGGGCAGGGACTGGCTCCTCTCTCCCTGCCCTCCCTCTCAAGATGTGCCGAAGTTTACAGATTCAGCACTGCTGCCAGATGGCCACTGAACTTCTGCTTAAAAACCTCCAAAGACGGAGGTTCACATTCCGTACCAAATGTCTCTCTGTATAAAGTGTCATCACGTGGGTGCCAACCTATGGCGATCCCAACAAGGGGTTTTCAAGGCGAGTGATTAGGCAGTGCCTTTGCCTTCCTCTGCAGAGCCTTCCTTGGTGGTCTCCCTTCCAAATACCGACCCTGCTTAGCTTCCGAGATCTGATGAGATCTTGGCTAGACCTGTGCTGCCTTCCCTCTCCCATACCAAAGACCAGAGAGAAAAGTATTATGAGCCTTCTCCTCTTAGTTAAAAGCCTTCTCCCTTTCCATCTGGTGGATATGCAACCAGCCATCTTCTGGGCTCAGAGAGTATAATTTGGTATCTGCTATCTTGTATACAAAGGAGATATCACAGGAGTTGGTCTGCCGAACATTAGGAAAGTAAAAGATGCTTTGTATGATTCTACAATATTGTAATTGGTAAGCACAACTTTTATTTGTGGATTTACTGTTTTATATTTACTATTTTGTCAACCGTTTCTTTGCTATAGGGCGGTTTTGGTGTTCCACTTTTGAGGAAGCAATGCAATATGGCAACTGGCAGGGCCGTCTAGTGGATACACAAGTGACGAGACGAGTTTTGCAAAGAGGAATTATAAATACTGATGTTCGGACTCATCACTGTTTGAGAAATTTGACTTCGGCTATTTCTGAATTTTATTGGTGTATTTGGACCATGTGTTCCGTTATTTTGTATTTTTGAGTTACTGATCTGCATAGTATACATTATATATTTTTAACAAATGACACCACTTTAGCTTGGAGAAACGACGGCTGAGGGGTGACATGATTGAGGTTTACAAGTTTATGCATGGGATAGTGTGGTTGAGAAAGAGGTACTTTTCTCCCTTTCTCACAATACAAGAACTCATGGGCAGTCCATGAAATTGCTGAGCAGTCGGGTTAGAACAGATAAAAGGAAGTCCTTCTTCACCCAAAGAGTGATTAACACATGGAATTCACTGCCACAGGAGGTGGCGGTGGCTACAAGTATGGACAGCTTCAAGAGGGAATTAGATAAGCATATGGAGCAGAGGTCCATCAGTGGCTATTAGCCACAAGGTATAGACAGGAACTCTTGGTCTGGGGCAAGTGATGCTCTGTATTCTTGGTGCTTGGGGGGGGGGGCAGCAGTGGGAGGGCTTCTAGTGTCCTGGCCCCACTGCTGGACCTCCTGATGGCACCTGGTATTTCTGGCCACTGTGTGACACAGAGTGTTGGACTAGATGGGCCATTGGCCTGATCCAACATTGGCTTCTCTTTATGTTATGTTCTTAAGTTCATATCATTATATTGTCTATTGAATGTTTTTCGTTATTTTTGCACGGGTTTCATTTTTTGTTTAATCTAATCTTCTGGGCATGGAGCAGGGGTCACTGGGGGTATGTGGGAGGGGGAATCGTTGTGAACGTCCTGCATTGTGCAGGGGGTTGGACTCGATGACCCTGGAGGTCCCTTCCAACTCTATGATTCTATTATTCAAAGCAACTCGGTCACAGAAGCTTTCGCAGTAGCGACTGCAAGCCAGTTTTGGTGTAGTGATTAAGAGCCAGTTTTGGTGTAGTGGTTAAGTGCGCAGATTCTAATCTGGGAGAACCGGGTTTGATTCCCCAATCCCTCCACTTGCATCTGTTGGATGACCTTGGGGAAGACATAGTTCAGGCACAGCTGTCCTTGAAAAAGAGCAGTTTCTGTCAGAGCTCTCTCAGCCCCACCAACCTCACAGGGTGTCTGTTGTGGGGAGGGGAAGGGATAGGAGATTGTAAACCACTCTGAGACTCCTTTGGGTAGTGAAGGGCGGGGTATGAATCCAATCTCTTCTTCTCTTCTTCTTCTTGACGCAGTGTGACTCTGCTGTTCTAGAGCAGCAGAGCACCTCTCCGCCAGGGCCACAATATTAGCGAATGAAGATCACACACTAACTAGTGCCAGAAGGCACATTCAGACTCTTTTTAAAATGGTAGCATGCCGGGAACAATGCCCGCAGCCGGGAGGTTAAATCTGGCTGTCAAGGAATAACACAAGAGTACAAATTGGAAAAGTGGTGTTACAATGACTCATTTATCCCATTCTCTGTCCACGGCAGCACGGCTATTATTATTTTTAAATCTCATCACCGTGGCCGTGCTTGCCGTGACCGAGGTGGTGCTAATAAAAAGGTTATGTGCGCAGAATGCTTCCAGAGGCGGAGCGCGTCCTCCTGACCCTGCTTAGAGGTCCCTCATTTCCTTGATTGGAGTCTTCGGACTTTACTTAATATAGCCATGCAGGAATGTCTCTGAGATAAACCGTTTCATTATGCAGTGTCTGGCTGGGCAGATGCAGTTTTTCATTCCTAGCTACCATTTTTTAAAAAAAAAATATGTTATTTATAGCTGGGTTTTCTCATGTGGATTCAAGGTGGATCACACAGAGAGAGTCGATACAATCTACAGGATGGCACATTCGATAAACAATGCAAGCGGAATAGGGTTGTAGAACTAACCAGAAGTCTACAACAAGAAGCCTCTTGCGGAGGCATTTCCAAGGGAGATCAGGAAGAGAGACTGCTGAATTGCAACGGATACTGAAGCTCAAGGCAATGCATTCTCCTGGACTGAATCAAGACCCAGGTTTCCTGTCTCATTACCAGTGCTGCTTTCTCCACGCCTACCCCCTCTAGGGGCTGCGGTGGCTCAAGTGGTTAAGACGCTGAACTGCAGACCAGAAAGTCGGTAGTTCAGCAGTTTGAGACCTGAGTGCCGCATGGCAGAGTGAGCTCCCGTTTCTAGTTCCCAGCTCCTGCCAACCTAGCAGTTCGAAAGAGAGAAACTGCAAGTAGATAAATAGGTACCACTTCAGTGGGAAGGTAACAGTGTTCCGTGTGCCTTGGTGTCTAGTCATGCTGGCCACATGACCACGGAAACGTCTTTGGACAGTGCTGGCTCTTCGGCTTGGAAACGGAGATGAGCATTGCATCCCTAGAGTCGGATTCGACTGGCTTTCAAGCAAGGGAAACCTTTACCCTTTACGGTACTGCCCCTCTGCATATCACACCTCATCCCATCATGCCTGCTATTGTCATTCACTTGCTATTGTCATTTGCCTGCTACTGTCATTTGGCATCTGAAATCACTCCACTCTCCAAGATACGAGGACAGACGGATTCCCATCCCAGCTGTATCTGAAGAAGTGAGCGGTGACTCACGAAAGCTCCTCCCCTGCCACAAATTTGGTTCGTCTTTCAGGACTCTTGCTCTTTTCTACTTCTACTCAGGTCTACAGATAAAGCTGAAACAAAGCACAAGGATGAACAAGACACAATGAATGGTGCAAAATCCCATAGTCAAATCCTAGTTTCAGCCAGCTATACACAGTAGCATAGACTACAGTCCCTAATGACATATTTTCCCGACCCATCCCTCCGAGAAGCTCAAGGTGGCAGGTGCAGGGCTATTTTTTGGGCAGGAACGCACAGGAACGGAGTTCAGGCTGGCTCCCAAGTTGGCCAGGCCCAGCAGAAACTCATTAGCATAATAGGCAACACCCAACAGCAGAAACTCATTAGGACTGGCTACAATTAGGGGGTGTGGCCTAACATGCAAAGGAGTTCCTGCTCCAAAAAAAAAAAAAGCCCTGGGTTCTGTCAACGAACAAGGTAAAGAGAATAAGAAGCAAAAGGTGGGTGTGGCTGGATGACCACACTTCTGGTAACATGGGGGTGTGGCCTAATATGCGAATGAGCTGTGCTGTCGGGGGTGTGGCCTAATATGCTCATGTGTTCCTGCTGTTGGGTATGGCCTATTATGCTAATGAGTTCCTGCTGGGCTTTTTCTACAAAAAAAAGGCCTGGGCAGGTGTGTCTCTGTCCTCCCCCGTCTCACTCTCACAACAAGTCTGGGAGGCAAGTTAAGCTGGAAGAGGACGCCTGGCCCAAAGTCTTCCAGTGAACAGGGCGAATGGCGATTTGAATCCGACATACCACTATATTACAGAGAAGAAGAAGAAGAAGAAGAAGAAGAAGAAGAAGAAGAAGAAGAAGAAGAAGAGATTGGATTTATACCCCGCCCTTCACTTGGAGTCTCAGAGCGGCTTACAAACTCCTTCCCCTTCCCCTCCCCACAACAGACACCCTGTGAGGTAGGTGGGGCTGAGAGAGCTCTGACACAAACGGCTCTTTTTCAAGGACAGCTGTGCCAGAGCTTGTGACTGACCCAAGGTCACATCAGCAGGTGCAGGTGGAGGAGTGGGGAATCAAACCCGGATCTCCCAGATTAGAGTCTGCACACTTAACCACTACACAAACTGGGTATGTTGGTTATGTCTGGCAGGGGTAGTTACACATTCTGCACAATTCAGGTGGGTAGCCTTGTTGGTCTGAAGCAGCCGAACAAAGTCTGAGTCCAAGGGCACCTTTGAGACCAAGAAAGTTTAATTCTGGGTAGAAGCTTTCGTGCGCATGCACACGTCTTCAGATGCGTTTCAACAACCTGGATTGCAGAAGGGAGGGGAACTGTAGTAATTTCATCGATATTCAGCACACTAACTTGTGGAGCTATTCAGTAGTTCCCTGGATGGCCAGATAATGAAACTGAAGTTCAGACACTTTGGCCACCCAATTAGAAGGGAGCCCTCACTGGAGAAGACCCTGATGCTGGGGAAGACTGAAGGTCAGAGAAGACGGGGATGGCAAAGGATGAGATGGTCAGACAGTGTCATAGACGCAACGAACATGAAGTTGAGCCAACTTCAGAGGACGGCGGAAGACCGGAAGGCCTGGTGTGATCTGGTCCATGGGGTCGCGGAGAGTCGGACTCGACTGTGCGACTGAACAACAACAACAAACAGATGTCCTTATTTGGACTGGAAAGCAGCTGGGTGGAAGTGCCGATTTTCACACTGGGGCAGTCGGAGGGACAGACAGCGATGCTGCGAGCTGCACCACGAACAGGTTTGACTGTCGATTTTACCATGTTCGAAAGTGGCAATCAGACGTGAGCAGATCACACAGTCTGTTCGTTCCGTGCTGACCAGCCATGAATGCCTGCTGCTGGTTTGCACAAGGTTTTCCTAAAACTGAGCATGAACAAAGATGCTGCTGATTGAAACCAATCGGCATCCATTGGCATCATTAAGGACTCCTTAGATGAAAACTGTAGGATTTTATTGGAACACAGCATTCATTCATGCTTGATTCTTATGATGTGTTGAATGATCTAATTGTCTGTCTGAAAAATTTCCCTGGCCTGGATGGCCAGGGCTAGCCTGATCTTGTCAGATCTGAGAAGCTCAGCAAGGTAAGTCCTGGTTAGTCCTTGGATGGGAGACCTCCAAGGAAGTCCAGGTTCACTATGCAGGGGCAGGCAACGGCAAAAGCACCTCTGAATGTCTCCTGCCTTGAAAACCCTACAGGGTTGCCATAGGTCAGCTGTGAAACTGATGGCACTTTACACACACATCTACAAACAGCTGCCTGCTCAGTGGAGCAGGTACACTGTCAGCAGTGTTCCCTCTAAGCTAAGATTGTGTGAGCTAGCTCAGTTTTTTAGCCTCCAGCTTACACATTTTTGTCTTCACTCAGGAAGGAGGGCTCCAGAGCAAACTGATCTATGCAGCAGCCAAATCGCTCGCTCACAACTTGAATGGCAGTAGCTCACGAAGTAGAATTTTGGCTCACAAGACTCCGCAGCTTAGAGGGATCACTGACTGCAAGGGCTAGTAGAGAAGGCACATTAGCAATAAGCCAGTTGTGTTTTACTGCATGGCTGGGAATGGATACAGTCAGGGCTATTTTGGGGCAGGAACGCACAGGAACGGAGTTCCGGCTGGTTCCCGAGTTGGCCACGCCCAGCAGGAACTCATTACCATAATAGGCCACACCCAACAGCAGAAACTCATTAGGATTGGCTACATTAGGGGTGTGTGGCCTAACATGCAAAGGAGTTCCTGCTACAAAAAGGCCCTGGGTTTTGACAACAAACAAGGTAAACAGAATAAGAAGCAAAAGGTGGGTGTGGCTGGATGACCACACTTCTGGTAACATGGGGGTGCGGCCTAATGGGCTAATGAGCTGTACTGTCAGGGGTGTGGCCCAATATGCTAATGAGTTTCTGCTGTTGGGTGTGGCTTATTATGCTAATGAGTTCCTGCTGGGCTTTTTCTACAAAAAGAGCCCTGGATACAGTGCAGCAACCTGCCGAACACCCATGAACAGACTGAGGCGTTATCAGATTAAGCATCAAACACACCGGTTCACGATTGGTGAACAGGACGTGAGCTGAACGGAGAGGGGTTTGAGCCACCCTCAGCAGGTCACTTCTTCTGTTAACCTATGAACATTAGGAGGTGGTGGCATCAGGAGTCCTTTGGTCAACACTACAAGGACCACCAGCTGCTGACTGGGCAGTTTTCCCCACTGGTGCCAGCAGCCAGAACACATGCCAGGTTGCTTAGAATCCCAGAGTTGGAAGGGGCCAGACAGGCCAACTAATCCAGGGGTGGCCAAATTGTGGCTCGGGGGCCACATGCGGCTCTTTCACACATATTGTGCGGCTCCTGGCAGGGCGGCTGGGGAAGCTAAATAGCATGAGCAAACAAATGATCATTGGACAAATAAATACCATTATCAATATCAGCCTTTGCCGCTTTTGTTGTTATTTCTGGCAGTCTCATTTAATGTCAACAAAAAAGCAAATTTGCACATTCCCCAGTAAAAACTGGGGCATGTGTTCGTGTCTTGCAGCTCTCAAACATCTGACGTTTATTCTATGTGGCTCTTACGTTAAATAAGTTCGGCCACCCCTGGTCTAGTCCCACCCCCGGCTCAATGCAGGATCAGCCTAGAGCAGTGATGGAGAATCTTTTAGAGACCGAGTGCCCAAACTGCAACCCAAAACTCACTTATTTATCACAAAGTGCCAACACGGCAATTTAACCTGAATACTGAGG
Organism: Gekko japonicus; assembly: GCF_001447785.1. Lineage (NCBI taxonomy): Eukaryota > Metazoa > Chordata > Lepidosauria > Squamata > Gekkonidae > Gekko > Gekko japonicus. The sequence goes on along the minus strand of NW_015173181.1, from coordinate 127,164 downwards.
TTTTAGTTTAGAAAAAAAACCTCATACATTAACATCAGATGATCCAAACAAAGCAAGGAAAGCAATCCCAAATGCTTTCATATTTGGCAGAGAATTCCACACTTTAATGAAGGTCTGGGCCTGGTTGGGGCGATGGCACACGTGCCCACAGAGAGGGCTCTGAGTGCCGCCTCTGGCACTCGTGCCATAGGTTCGCCACCACTGGCCTAGAGCATCCCTGACAAGTGTTTGTCCAACTGCTGCTTAAAGATGGCAAGTGGGGGGGAGCGCACCATCTCCCAAAGCAATGCTCCCTCTAAGCTGTGGAGTCTTGCAAGCAAAAATTCTACTTTGTGAGCGACTGGCATTAAAGTTGTGCATAAATCAGTTTGCTCTGGAGCCATCCTTCCTGAGCTAAGACAAAAATGTGTGTGCCGGAGGCTAAAAATCTGTGAGCTGGCTCTCACCAACTCAGCTTAGAGAGAACAGTGCTCCCAAGGCAGCTGATTCCCCTGCTGCACAACTCTGACTGTAAAAAAAATTTTTTTCCCCTAAGAACCAGCTGGTACCTTCCCACCCTTCACTGAAACATATTCTTGTGAGTCCTCTCCTCTGCTGCCAACAGCAGAAGCTCCCTGCCCTCCAAAATTTCCAAACAGGTGATTAACTCGAACAAAACTTGCAAGCAGGAAGGATTCCCAAGCCTGTTTTTTGGAAGGATCTCGACATTGCTAGTTCATCTGCAGGCTGTCCAGTCCATTCTGTCGCTTCAGAACTCTGCCAGAGCAGGTCAGAGGGGATGTGGCTCAGGGGCCACACCTTGGGCATGGGATCGCCAGCTGAAGGATCCTGAGTAAGCGAAAAGTCTTTCTCAGCACCTGCCAAGCCGCTGCTAGTCAAACACGGTGAGCTAAGTGGGGCAGTGGCTTGACTCGGTAGAAGACAGGTTCGTATGAACCGATTCCCCCTTCTCTCTGCTGCACAAGGCAACTGTCTCTCATGCTCCGCCATGAAGCCGCCGCCCCTCCCCATGTCTCTCCAGGAGACGGTTCAGAAGAGATTTGGGGGGGAGATTGTTTGGAATTACTTGTGGGCATTGGAGGCAGCCACCTGCTTCAGAAGCAGAAAAGGTTAATTGCAGCTCACTTTCACCTGACCCGCATAGGCAAGAGATAACTCACTTGCTTGAACACCCGCCTGACAGCAACGGTGCATCATCGCAACCTTCTAAATGCTACCTTGGAAGGAGGACACTCGAGCAGCATGCAAACGTTTTCCGGGATAGTCTGGCCTTGTTTCTACCACCTTGTGGTCCTCCATTGTAGGATGATGAAGAAGAGAAGAGATTGGATTTCTACCCCGCCCTTCACTACTCAAAGGAGTCTCGGAGCGGCTTACAATCTCCTTTCCCTTCCCCTCCCTACAAAAGACACCCTGTGAAGTAGGTGGGGCTGAGAGAGCTATCTTGAGGACTGCCCTTGAAAGAACAGCTCTGAGAGAATGGTGGCTGACCCAAGGTCACCCAGCTGGCTACATGTGGAGGAGTGGGGAATCAAACCCGGTTCTCCCAGATTAGAGTCCGCACACTTAACCACTACACCAAACTGGCTCTCCGTTTGTATGGATGTATTTCTCCCCTACTAAGGATGTAATTCTCCCACACTAAGCCCTTTGGAGTTCCCTGAAAGACACTGGTTGTGTCTGTGGAAATACCCAGTGACCAGAAGAAGACACGATCCACCATCTTCAAAAAGGATAAAGAGAACCTCAAGGTATAGGATCCATGTCAGAAGGCATAGTAGTTGTAGTGGTGAAGCCACAGCATATAATGGAAGAAAGAAACAGTGAGGAAGATGTGACGGAGGAAGAGTCTCTGTTCATATATTAGAGATCGAAGCTGTTCCTATTGTCCTCCACCTTTCCCCCCAAAAGTATGTGAACTGGGTGTGCGTCCACAGTAAAGCTCGCTCATTCAGATTCCATGTTCTTGTGAATTCCCTCTTTCAAGGGTGGATAAATGGCATGAATGGGACCTTGACACCATTGAGCATTACTGAAATCTGGAGGACGTGTTTTTTGAGGAACATGGTAAAGAGATGTTCCTCTGCTACTTAAGGGCCACTGCCCGTCTATGGAAACGGACAGGGGTGAATGAGGAGGCTAAGCCCAAGGAGGAGGAGGGACATGTGTGAGAAAGACACCAGGATTTCTGGAAAAGAGGAAGAAGCAGATGCCCTGACCTGGATAGCCCAAGCAAGCGCCATCTCGTCATATCTCAGAAGCTAAGCAGGGCCGACCCTGGTGAGTACCTGGATGGGAGACCGCCAAGGAATTCCAGGGCCAGAACACAGAGGCAGGAAATCAAGCCAATTCTCTGAACGTGAAAAATACAAAAGAAGTTATACATTACTTATAACTTATGGGAAAGTTGGATGGGATTTACAAACGGGTAAGATAGGGGCATAGGAAAAGAAGAGGGACTAAAAGAGAGAGAAAAAATTTGGTTGTTGCAATAGTAACCTCAGATGGATTGTTTTTTCTTTTGTTTCACGATTGTTAAAAATGGGAAATGAGGATATCGACAAGATGAATAATGAGTTTATGTCTGTGTTTTGACTGATATGCTCAATAAAAAATGTAAATACAAAAAAAAAATACAAAAGAAGAAGAGGAGGAGGAGGTGGAGGAGGAGGAGGAGGAGGAAGCAGACGAGCCACCCGGTCCATCATTCCTGGCCCCAGCTCCTGTCAAGAGCTCACCTTTTTCCAGGTACCGTCTGCTAGGGAGAAAAAGCTAGCCCCCCTCCCTCTGCACTTGAACCTTTTTCATTTCCTCCAATAAAAAACCTTCCCAGTAGAATAACAGCCTGGCTATTTCAGCAGCTCTCTCAAGGACTATCCCCGTATACATAGGTGTCTTGATCCTTGTTACCTGCCTCTCACTCCATCTCCAAGCTAATTCCCCAAACGTAATGGAGACTGCCTATTTTGGACAACCCGACAGGATCCCTGACCAAATCCGAATCCAGTAGCAGCTTGGAGACCAACAAGAGTTCCAGAACATAAGTCTGTGAGAGTCAAAGTTCCTTTTGTCCGATAGCTTTAACTCCTGAAAGCTCACACCCTGGAAATCTTGTTGGTCTCTACAGTTTGGTGTAGCGGTTACGTGTGCGGACTCTAATCTGGGAGAACCGGGTTTGATACCCCACTCCTCCACTTGCAGCTGCTGGATGACCTTGGGCAAGCCGTAGTTTTGATAAGAGCTGTGCTTGAAAAAGAGCAGTTTCTGTCAAGAGCTCTCTCAGCCCCACCTACCTCACAGGGTGTCTGTTGTGGGGAGGGGAAGGGAAAGAAGAACAAGAAGAAGAGATTGGATTTATATCCCGCCCTTCACTACCCAAAGGTTTCTCAGAGCGGCTTACAAACTCCTTTCCTTTCCCCTCCCCACAACAGACACCCTGTGAGGTAGGTGGGGCTGAGAGAGCTCTGACAGAAACTGCTCTTTTCCAGAACAGCTCTGACAGAGCTACAGCTTGCCCAAGGTCATCCAGCCAGATGCAAGTGGAGGAGTGGGGAATCAAACCCAGTTCTCCCAGATTAGAGTCCACGCACTTAACCACTACACCAAACTGAAAGGAATTTGTAAACTGCTCTGAGACTCCCATGGGTAGTGAAGGGCAGGGTATAAATCCAAACTCCTCCACCTCCATGGTGCTACTGCAAACCAGTGTGGCTACTCAACGGACAGGATCCCTGGCTGGATCAGATCAACAAACTAAGAAGGTGATAGAAGCTGGCAGCCAGCGGTGCTCAACAGGATTACCCCAATGTGAATATTTGTGCAACCTTAGATCTTTTTTTAATTATTAAAAATGGTGTACCACAGTGCAAGGGCTAATTTCAACCTGAAACACTGACACATGAGACGAGTTGGCACAGTTTTAATATTTTATCGGACTAACCTGTGCTTGGTGGGGTAGAGGGGGCGCGGATGCCCACGGGATTCATTGGAACCCCCAGGGGTCATTTCCTGCAGGAGCACACAGGAGCGAAGCTCCGACAGTAAAGAGCCCAGGGGGCGGGCACATGCAACAAGCCCCCCCTGCTCCCAGCAGCCCTCAGTCAGAGCAAGAAGCAGCCAGGTAAGTTGCAGAGCCCCCCCACCCCCCGCCCAAAACAGTTCAGTGGCACCTTTAAGACCAGGTTTTATTCAGGTACAAGCTCTCCCTCCTCTGCGAGGACAGATCTGCACGTTCCCCCCCCAATAGCTAGCAATCCAAAACAGTCCAGTGGCGCCTGAGTGGTGGGTGTTGCCTCCTGACACACTTCCAGTGATGTCAGGGGGTGTGTCATATGCAAATAAGTTATGCTAATGAGTTATGCTAATGAGCTCCTGCACCTCTTTTTCTATGAAATGACCCCTGGGAATCCCTGTTCCAAAGACACTGACTCAAAGGAAGCAGCATGGATGCCGGTACACATTTATCAGTTATAAGCCAGTACGTGAATGGCCCACCAAAAATGTGAACTCTCCCCCATGTTGTGTTACTATTTAATTCCCCAGATAAAGCTTTGCCGCTGATCTCTACCCGGTCTGATCTTCCTTAATTACCGTCGTCTCATCTTAATTCGAACAGAACTCCCTGAACACTGCCTTTATGATGTAGCGCATCAACTGCTCTTCCTATTAATGGCCTTGATTAATGCGATTAGAGATTTCCCAAGATGCAAGGGACGGAGGGCTTGATGCAGCCTATCAAATTCATGATGCTCAGCAACAGCAAGCTGGGAGCTGGCTCCCATGTCAGATCCTTCCAACGTCTGTCAGGGAAATCCTCTGCTCCCAGAAGGTGTCACGGCTCAATGGGAGAAGAGTTGTTTTACATGCAGAAGGTCCCAGGTTCAATCCCTGGAAACTTCAGTCAAAAGACAGGCAATAAGTATTGGAAAAGACCTTCTTTGGCACGAGGTCTTGGCACCTGCTCTAACAGATGAGGCAGTAAACCTGTGTTTGGGCTGCAATACCCCCGGTTGTAGGTGGGAAATCAAATGACCAAATGCTTCTTCACATAAGAATGTAAGAAGAGCCCTGCTGGATCAGACCAGTGAGGGTCCATCTAGCCCAGCATCTTGTCTCACACACAGTGGCCAACCGGTTCTTCTGGATGGCCAACAGACAGGGCATTAGAGGTTGAGATCTTCTCCTGATGTTTCCTCCTGGCACTGGGACTGAGAGGCTGACTGCCTCTGAACATGGAGGTTCCCCAATGGCTAGAAGCCACTGAAGGACCTGTCCTCCCTGAACCTGTCTAATCCCCTTTTAGAGTTGTCCATAAGAACATGAGTTCCCCACACAAGGAAAACTAGAAGGTTCCAGTGAGGGTCCATCTAGTCCAGCATCTTGTCTCACACACAGTGGCCAACCGGTTCTTCTGGATGGCCAACAGACAGGGCATTAGAGGTTGAGATCTTCTCCTGATGTTTCCTCCTGGCACTGGGACTGAGAGGCTGACTGCCTCTGAACATGGAGGTTCCCCACTGGCTAGAAGCCACTGAAGGACCTGTCCTCTCTGAACCTGTCTAATCCCCTTTTAGAGCTGTCCATACGTTCCCCACTTAAGGAAAACTAGAAGGTTAAGGGAGAAGCATGACAGATATTACCTTTGCCTTTGATTGCCTAAGAACGTGAGAAGAGCCCTGCTGGATCAGACCAGTGGTCCATCTAGTCCAGCCTCCTGTCTCACACAGTGGCCAACCAGTTCCTCCGGAAGGCCAACAACAGGGCACAGAGGCCGAGGCCTTCCCCTGATGTGGCCTCCTGGCTCTGGGATGCAGGGGCTTAGTGCCTCTGAAGGTGGAGATTCCCCTCAGTCACCATGGCTAGTAGCCTTTGATAGACTTCTCCTCCATGAATCCGTCGAATCCCCTTTTACAGAGATTTATTCCTGTGGCAATCACTACATCCTCCGGCAATGAACTGCACATTTTAATCATTCTCTGTGTAAAGTAGCCTCTCACCTTGTGAGATGTGAATGGACGGCCAGTGTTCGTATTGTTGGATTCTGCCGTTGAAAACTCTCGTCTGGATCCAACCCACTGCACGGTACCCGAGTTTTGCATTTTGTCTTTTCCCCCTGAGATTATTTGTTGAGGGGGCCACAAGTGAAGGCTAAGAGCAGAAGCTGCCCATTTGAAGGGTGATCTCAGACAGAAAGGGGGGGGATTGTTGTGACACTCTGGTGAAGTTCAGGATAACCTGTATATTTGTACTCGTATTTTCCAAATAAAGAATTTCCACAAGATGACCTCCCACAATTTATTTATTTTTCAGAGCAAGCATCCAGGACCAAACAATTCCCTTACAGGTAGCTGTGAGGTACAGTAGACAATGCCAATATACCTCTTGCACTGGGGTTTGGTGTAGCGGTTAAGTTTGGTGTAGTAGTTAAGTGCGCGGACTCTAATCTGGGAGAGCCGGGTTTGATTCCCCACTCCTCCACTTGCAGCTGCTGGATGACCTTGGGCAAGCCATAGTTCTGTCAGAGCTGTTCTCTCATGAGCAGTTCTGGAAAGAGCTCTCTCAGCCCCACCGACCTCACAGGGTGTCTGTTGTGGGGAGGGGAAGGGAAAGGAGTTTGTAAGCCGCTCTGAGACTCCGAGTGAAGGGCGGGGTATAAATCCAACCTCTTCTTCTTCTCCTTTTCTTCTTCATGCCTAGTGGTTAGGGATGCCAGCTCTAGATTAGGAAATACCTGGAGATTTGGGGGGCGGAGCCTGGGAAGGGTGGGAGGGGCCGTAGCAGGATAGAATGCCTACAGTCCATCCTCCAAAACAGCCATTTCCTCCGGGGCAACTGATCTGGGTGATGCAGAGATCTGTTGTAGTAGAGCGAGATCTCCAGATGCCACCTGGAAGTTGGCAACCCTACCAGTGGTCTATTCGCCCTCAGAAAGGCTATGTGTTATGGAATGGGCCTGGTCTAACACCCCACTTTCTGTGTGCAGTGAACTTCCTGTATGAAGAAGAGAGCCAGTTTCGTGTAGTGGTTAAGTGAGCGGACTCTAATCTGGGAGAACCGGGTTTGATTCCCCACTCCTCCACTTGCACCTGGCTGGATGACCTTGGGCAAGGCATAGTTCTGATAAGAGCTGTCCTTGAAAAAGAGCCGTTTCTGTCAGAGCTCTCTCAGCCTCACCTACCTCACAGGGTGTCTGTTGTGGGAAGGGAAAGGAGATTGTAAACTGCTCTGAGACACCTTTGGGTGGTGAAGGGCAGGGTATAAATCCAATCTCTTCTTCTTCTGTATGAAGAAGCCCCAAATAATTCTTTTTGTGAGGCTCTAGCATGGAGCCAGCGTGGTGTCAGGGTTAAGAGTGGCGAACTCTCTTCTGGAGAGCTGGGTTTGATTCTCCGCTCCTCCACATGAAGCCTTCTGGGTGACCTTGGGTCAGTCACAGTTTGCTGTGCCAGTTTGGTGTAGTGGTTAAGCGCGTTTGATTCCCCACTCCTCCACTTGCACCTGGCTGGATGACCTTGGGCAAGGCATAGTTCTGATAAGAGCTGTCCTTGAAAAAGAGCCGTTTCTGTCAGAGCTCTCTCAGCCTCACCTACCTCACAGGGTGTCTGCTGTGGGGAGGGGAAGGGAAAGGAGTTTGTAAGCCGCTCCGAGACTCCTTTGGGCAGTGAAAGGTGGGGGTTTTAAAACCTACTCTCCTTCTCTTGAATTACAGTTGTCGGGGTACAATTTGTGTGGCGTTTTCTTTATAGAGGTGATGCACAAACCAACTATTTTCATAACTGTGTCGGGGTATCGTTGGCTACACATATGTCCGTTCCAACTTTCTAGGACACATGGATGTTACATGTCTGGTAGAGGACACATGAAGTTGCCTGATATTGAACCAGACCATCGGTCCATCAAAGTCAGTATTGTCTTTTTGTGAGGATCTAGCATGTGAGGATCTACTGTGTGCAGTTCTGGTCACTACACCTTAAAAAGGATATTATAGCTTTGGGAAAAGTGCAGAAAAGGGCAACTCGAATGATAAAAGGGTTGGAACACTTTCCCTATGAGGAAAGGTTAAAGCGCTTAGGGCTCTTTAGCTTGGAGAAACGCCGACTGAAGGGAGACATGATTGAGGTTTACAAGATTATGCATGGGAAAGAGCAGGTAGAGAAAGAAGTATTTTTCTCCCTTTCTCACAATACAAGAACTCGTGGGCACTCCATGAAATTGCTGAGCGGTCGGGTTAGAACGGATACAAGGAAGTACTTCTTCACCCAAAGAGTGATTAACACATGGAATTCACTGCCACGGGAAGTGGTGGTGGCTACAGGCATGGACGGCTTCAAAAGGGAATTAGATAGGTATATGGAGCAGAGGTCCATCAGTCGCTATTAGCCACAAGGTATAGATAGGGGCTCTGGGGCAAGTGATGCTCTGTCTTCTTGGTGCTTGGGGGGGCCAACAGTGGGAGGGCTTCTAATGTCCTGGCCCCACTGGTGGACCTCCTGATGGCACCTGGTATTTTTGGCCACTGTGTGACAGAGTGTTGGACTAGATGGACCTTTGGCCTGATCCAACATTGGCGTCTCTTAGGTTCTTATGTTTATTCAGACTGGCAGCAGCACTCCAGGGTCTCAGGCGGAGGTCTCTCCCATCACCCAGTCCAAACCAATGCACAACTTTGAACACAAAACAAGAGCGCATGTTACAGCTCAGATGATTAGAACATTCCCCATTTCTTTATTTATTTTAAAACGTAGTCTTAGAAACTGTGAGATTCAAAGGAATGAGTCACTAACTTGGTCTGGCCCTTTTATCAGCTTTTTTTTAAAAAAGAAAAATACCCTCAGAAGCCTGTATTAATAGGTTGTGGCTCAAAGGAAAGAGAAACATCGCACAAGCTTTGAATGTTGCCTCCACCTGCAACTCCTCACAGTTCACCTGTACAATAGTTGATAGGCATTCTATAGAAGTAATAACCATAATTATCATTGTGAATATAGAGGGTTTTTTTCCCCATTGTTCTATGATGATTTCCCCCCCAAAAAATGTACATTACAAAGGAACACCGAAGCTGTTGAAGGCAATCCTGCCACCGCAAACTTGGAACGTGGGCTCGGAGCATTTTCAAAAGAGACGGGAGCAGCAGTCCAAGCTGGGTTTCTCCCACAGACGGAAGTGTGGGCCAATTAGAATTATTAGCAATAACATGATTAGCATTATTAACAGTCACTCTAATAAGGCGGCTGCTATTTCCAGCTGAAGGGCCGGGTGGCCATGTTCTTCTCACTAGAAACCATGCAAAAACTTTGTGTTTGGGTGGAGGTGACTGAATTTGTGGATAACAATGAGAAACCATTCCTGTTGGCCACACCTCAGAATTGGTCTCGGAGCCACTGATCTGACCTCCCTGTCCTACTCCAAGGTAGGGAAGCTGCAACTTCCACCACAAACACGTTCGACTGTCCAACGTACTGTGTTCAAAGGTGGTGATAGAAGTAGTAAGAACATAAGAACATAAAAACATAAGAGAAGCCAATGTTGGATCAGGCCAATGGCCCATCTAGTCCAACACACAGTCACAGAGTGGCCAAAGATACCAGGTGCCATCAGGAGGTCCAGTAGTGGGGCCAGGACACTAGAAGCCCCCCCACTGTTGCCCCCCCAAGCACCAAGAAGACAGAGCATCTGTTGCCCCAGCCTGAGAGTTCCTATCTATAGCCACTGATGGACCTCTGCTCCATATGCTTATCTAATTCCCTCTTGAAGCTGTCCATGCTTGTAGCCGTCACCACCTCCCGTGGCAGTGAATTCCATGTGTTAATCACTCTTTGGGTGCGTTCAGACATGCTGTTTCAGCCGGCATAAACTGCTTCGGTTGGAACCGTTGCAGTTTATGCCGGCTGAAACGCGATCACACTTACCTCCTGTCTGCGGATCCCATCACTGTATGCCTGTTCACACACAGTCGGCGTAAAAAAAACCAAACTCAGTTTGAGCATGCGCATAGGCAGCCATCCACAGAATGGCGATCTTCGCGCATGCGCAAAAAACCCCGTCTTACATTTAAACTTTAAAGGTAAGGACTTACCTTTAAAGTTTAAAGAGCAAAGTAGCCTCCCTGAGGTCCCGGACGCCTCCGAAACACTAAACTAAGGCCCTTTTCTTTTCTTTTTTTTAAAAAAACGCCAGGGCGAAGCTTCGCCCAAGCGCATATCGCCGACCTTTAAAAAATGGCGGGCGAAAAAACGAAGACATGCGCTTACTCAGGATACCACCACTTGGGGACCTAGTGGCAGAATACAACGGTTTAAAGCTCTTTACAATGGTTAGGGATGGAAGGCGGATGTTCTACGTGTGAACGCCGGTAAGTACACCGATTCCAACCAGCACCTAAAACGTTGTAAATGCCCCGTCTGAACGCACCCATAGGGTGAAGAAGTAGAAGTAGAAGGAGGAGGAGGAGATTGGATTTATACCCCGCCCTTCACTCGGAGTCTCAGAGCGGCTTACAAACTCCTTTCCCTTTCCCTCCCCATAACAGACACCCTGTGAGGTAGGTGGGGCTGAGAGAGTTCTTTCAAGAACTGCCCTTTCAAGGACAGCTCTGACAGAACTATGGCTTGCCAAAGGTCATCCAGCAGCTGCGAATGGAGGAATGGGGAATCAAACCTGGTTCTCTCAGATTAGAGTCCGCGCACTTAACCACTACACCAAACTGGCTCTCAGATTGGATGTGAAGTGATTGATTTGGTCTGTTCACTCATGGCGACCCCTTGGGCTTTTCAAGGTGAGAGACCAATAGAGGTGGTTTGTCACTGCCCGCCTCTGCAGAGGAATCGTGGACATTCTTGGTGGTGTCCCAGCTAAATACCAAAGAGGGCCCTGCTTAGCTTCTGAGATCTGAGATCAGGCTAGCCTGGGCCATCCAGGGCAGGGCTGACCCACATTAACTGTGGTGTCAAGTTGCCGCCGACTCACGGCGACCCTGTCGGGTTTCCAAGGCAAGAGATTTTACACAGCGGGTGATTCGTTGCTGGAGGATGTCGTGGTGGCCACAGGAAGAAATAGCTTTGAAACCAGATTAGATAGATTCATGGAGGGTAAGTCTAACAATGGCTACTAGCCATGGTGAATAAAGGGAACGTCCACAATCAGAGGCACTAATCCACTGTTTTCCAGAGGCAGAAGACAACATCAGGTGAAGACGGCAGCCTCTCTGCCCTGTTGTTGGCTGTCCAGAGGAGCTGGTTGGCCACTGCGTGAGACAGGACGCTGGATTCAATGGACCACTGGCCTGAGCCAGCAAGGCTCTTCTGATGTTCTTCTGAAGGCCTCGGCCTCTCTGCCCTGTTGTTGGCCCTCCAGAGGAACTGGTTGGCCACTGCGTGAGACAGGACGCTGGATTCAATGGACCACTGGCCTGAGCCAGCAAGGCTCTTCTGATGTTCTTCTGAAGGCCTCGGCCTCTCTGCCCTGTTGTTGGCCCTCCAGAGGAACTGGTTGGCCACTGCGTGAGACAGGACGCTGGATTCAATGGACCACTGGCCTGAGCCAGCAAGGCTCTTCTGATGTTCTTCTGAAGGCCTCGGCCTCTCTGCCCTGTTGTTGGCCCTCCAGAGGAACTGGTTGGCCACTGCGTGAGACAGGACGCTGGATTCAATGGACCACTGGCCTGAGCCAGCAAGGCTCTTCTGATGTTCTTCTGAAGGCCTCGGCCTCTCTGCCCTGTTGTTGGCCCTCCAGAGGAACTGGTTGGCCACTGCGTGAGACAGGACGCTGGATTCAATGGACCACTGGCCTGAGCCAGCAAGGCTCTTCTGATGTTCTTCTGAAGGCCTCGGCCTCTCTGCCCTGTTGTTGGCCCTCCAGAGGAACTGGTTGGCCACTGCGTGAGACAGGACGCTGGATTCAATGGACCACTGGCCTGAGCCAGCAAGGCTCTTCTGGTGTTCTTATGAAGGCTTTGGCCTCTCTGCCCTGTTGACTGAAGTCCAGAGGAACTGGTTGGCCACTGTATGAGACAGGATACCGGACTAGATGGACCACTGGCCTAATCCAGCAGGGCTCTTCTTACGTTCTTATGAGGCTTCGGCCCCTCTGCCCTGTTGTTGGCACTCCAGAGGAACTGGTTGGCCACTGTGTGAGACGGGATGCTGGACTTCATGGACCCTCACTGGTCTGATCCAGCAGGGCTCTTCTTACGTTCTTATGAGCCTTTGGCCTCTATACCCTGTGGTTGGCTATCCAGAGGAACTGGTCAGCCACTGTATGAGACAGGAGGCTGGACTGGATGGACCCCTGGTCTGATCCAGCAGGGCTCTTCTCATGCTCTTAGGACTTCCGAGGTGGTTTGCCATTGCCTGCCCCCACCTCCCAACTGCTGGTATCCCAAGGAGGTCTCCCATCCAACCGCTAGCCTGGGCCAGCTCTGCTTAGCTTCTGCAGTCTGATGAGACCAGACCTGCCTGGGTTCTCCAGGTCATGGCAAGCTTGCATTGGGTTCCCTCAAAAACTGGGCGCCCACAAAGACGCTGCCAGTTCAAACTGATCAGTAGCCATTAGCACGACTTCTTCACATTTTCCTGTTTCAAGGTCAGCACGGACGCTCTGAACCACAAGGTGTCCAACCCATGCATAGGGTTGCCAGCCTCCAGGTGGGGTCTGGAGATTTCCTGCTATCAAACCTGATCTCCAGATAACATAAATCAGCTCACCGGGAGAAAATGGCTGCTTGGAGGGTAGACTCCCTGACATCGTACCCTGATGACCTCCTTCCTTCCCCAAAGCCTGACTTCTTCAGGCTCTTCCGCAAAATTCTCCAGGTCGTTCCCAACCCAGAGCTGGCAACCCTAACCTATAGGTGGAATATGCACCAGGAGTTTCAATGCACACCTAGACAGGATCTGGAAGGGAATGGGTCCCACAAAGGTCCTTTCCACACTAGACCTTAAATCCTGGCTCAACCCTGTCCCCGAACTTACATTCTGCACTACAGACGAGTTCACCCCTGTAATTATCTCGGGGCATTTTTTGTTTCCACATTACACTAAGGTCACCCCGGTTTTGCCCCACACTTGTCCCGGGATAAACGGATGCTGTTATAACCAGGGATAAACGCAAGGTATTGTGTCATGAGTGGAACTCTGATAAAACCAGGGATGAGATCCAAGTGTGGAGAGGACCAAAGCCTCAGCTCTGTACTCCCGGCAGCGTCCCCCGGTCAGTAAACTAAAAGACAAAAGCTTCGCGCACGGATTTACTCATGCGCAGCATGCGCTAGAGTGGCAGAGTTCCATAAGTTAGACTGGACCGGTGGCCAACCTGCCAGAAAAGTGGGCCGTGGCTGCTCCATCCCATAGCGTCCCACATCAATGCAGAATGTGTAGCTCGTTATTAGGCATTATCAGTCATTTCATGTAATTGGTGCGCTAAGATGATCACAGCCTGTGTTTTGCCACGGCCTGACCTGAGCTGAATTAACAATGGCCTATCGTTACGCGTCTGGTAGTGGTTTTGTGTTACCTCCTGAACGTGGGTGTGTAACACTGGGGACTGACCGGTGCTTGTACCAGAGTCTGCCTAGACACCCGAGGTATCCCACACCGATCAACAGTGTACGGACGCTAATGCCAAAGCGATACATTTTCCAGCCTCCTTTGAACAAGCTGTGCTCTGATTTCCCACCCCCCACCCTGAGTCCTTGTTACCTTTCAACCCCACATTAAAAAGCACTGAACTAGGGGGAAGAACAGCATGGAAAACATTAACGTTTCGGGTTTTTTTTAAAAAAAAAACAATAAAAAGACAATTGCAGGAGCTTAGAAAGGGTGCAATGATCCATGAATGCACAATGCGCTTTTGAAAACCTGCCACGTGGAATGAAGGGCGCATGGCTCAGGAAATTGCTAAGCGTCGTGCAAGCTGTGCAAGGGTTTCGGCTTCCAGTACGGTGTTTAATTTGGAGGGGTGGGCCTGTTGGCGGGCAGCATGTTCAGCGGGCGAGGGCACTGGAGGGCAGGAGGGGCGGTCACTCCGTGCCCTCTGATCTGCACACAGCACACAGCACACACCGTACTCCCGCTTAGAACTTTGTGTATAGAACTGTATGCGTATATACGGGAGGAAAAGAGGCACGGTATAGCCCAGTCTCATCAGATCTCAAAAGCTAAGTGGGTTTGGTACTTGGAAGGGAGACCACCAAGGAAGGCTCTGCAGAGGAAGGCACAAGTTGTTTGCGACTTGAAAGCACACGCCTACTTTATGCCTCATCAAGAAGCCCGGGGAAGGAAGGCAGCACTGGTATCTCATCAGTCTTGTCAGATTTCAGAAGCGAAGAGGGCCGGTGCTTGCTTGGGAGACCACCAAGAAAGACTCTGCAGAGGAAGGCGATGGCAAACCACCTCCGCTTCTCACTCGCCTTGAAAGCCCCTTGCTGGGGTTGCTGTAAGTAGGGTTGGTTCTTGAGTGGGAGACCACCAAGGAAGACTCTGCAGGGGAAGGCCATGGAAAACCACCTTTGCTTTTCACTCACCTTGAAAGCCCCTTGCCGAGGTGACCAGAAGTCGGTTGCGACTTGACAACACGTGCGTACATTATGGTAAGGCGCTAGGAGAGGGAAGGCAGCATTGTTATAGCCCGATTTTGTCTGATCTGAGATGCTAAGCAGTGTCGGTACTCGGATGGGAGACCACCAAGGACAGCTCTGCAGAAGAAGTCGACGGCAAACCACCTCTGCCTCTCATTTGCCTTGCTTGGGTAGCCATAAGTCATTTGTGACTTGGTGACACATACCTGCGTATTCATGTATACAGGCACAGCCAAAAAATTAACAAGTGGATATGCTTAACAAAGGAACGGTCAACTGGTGCATAGAGAGGAAAGAAAAGGGGGACCGCCCCATGTCCTCAATTACAGAACATGTTGCACATCTAAGTCTGAGTGTTCTTGCTGGCTTGTAGTGCCACAAGTTATGCTCGGCTTAGCTTGTTTCAGGGCCATTTTCTCTACCCTTCCAGGGCTGGATCCAGCCCTTGGGCTGACAGTTAGCCAACCTGCCTATAGACCAGGGGTGTCGAACTTCTTTCTTACGAGGGCCAGATCTGACATAAATGAGACCTTGTTGGGCCAGGTCACGTGTGCCATAAAATTTAGCGGAGATATAAACTTTATGAAGGACAATTCTAATTGCAAACAGTCTTTCATTAGGTGAGGCTGGTGCAGATGTTGGGTCGGCGAGAAACAAAGATGCACGCATCTTTTATTCCCTCCCTCACTGCCCTGGTCACTCATGTCACGGGGAATTAAAGACTGACACGACCTCTCTAGCATGGGTATGGAGCAAATCGATGAAGCTGCTACGGGATCGCTGGCTTCCCGTTTCCGTCTGTGATGAGGTTCTGCAGACGGACCGCCCTGGGCACCCCCAACGTGGAGGTGAGATGGGTGTCAAATGTCAGGACCCCGGCCTCTCTCATAAACGCAGGAAGCTGCCTTGTTCTGAATCAGACCCTTGGTCCATCCAGGGCCGGCTCGCCTGCTAGGCAAACTGGGCGCTCGCCTAGGGTGCGCCGGCCCTCAGGGGCGCCAAACTGCGCCCTGCCCCCCCCGCTACCCTAACCTGGTGATTGCCGCCGCCATGGCGGCTGGCGAGTGAGAGGAGGTGGGAAGCGCTGGGGGGGGTTGTCAGTTCCACTGTGGGCCTGATAAAAGCCCTCTGGGGGCCTGATCCTGCCCCCGGGCCGCATGTTTGACACCCATGCTATAGACTGTTGCTCAACATCATCACCAGATGATATTACTCCTGCACGCTAAGTCACGGCCTGTCCGTCAAAGGCAGCCGAATACCACCGGTGTTTCACGAAAGGGAGTGGGAAATTGCCGGAGCGGACGGGGGTGGGAGGAGACCGGCTGATCTGGTAACAGTTGACAATCAATCGCAAATCCGGGCTTCAACCCAGTCCTACTGAGAGCTAAAGAGGATCAAAGGTATTTGCATCCCATTTACAGAAGCCACCGTTGATACCCGAGCAAGTATTTGATCCTCGACTTTCTGAAGATTAAGCCTTACAGGGAAATCGTTAGCTTAAGCAAACAGCCGCACGCCTCCTATTTAACGGCTGGTGTCCCGACTGGGATTAAGCATTGTTGATCCAGAGAATCCCCCCTCCTCCGACTGAGCTGGCGCTCTTCCCACTGATTCTAATTGCAGTCTTTCATTAGGTGAGGCTGGCGCAGATGTTGGGTCGGCAAGAAACAAAGATGCACGCATCTTTTATTCCCTCCCTCACTGCCCTGGTCACTCATGCCACGGAGAATTAAAGACTGATACGACCACTCTAGCATGGGAATCGAGCGATTCGATGATGTTGCTATAGGATCGCTGGCTTCCCATTTCTGTCTGTCATGAGGTTCTGCAGACGGACTGCTCTGGGCACCCCCCAAAGTGGAGGTGAGATGGGTGTCAAATGTCAGGACCCCGGCCTCTCACATAAACGCAGGAAGCTGCCTTGTAGTGAGTCAGACCCTTGGTCCATCTAGGTCAGCATTGTCTACTCAGACTGGCTGCAGCCCTCCAGGGTCTCAGGCGGAGGTCTTTCACGTCACCTGTCACCTGAGAGCCAGTTTGGTGTAGTGGTTAGGAGCGCAGAATCTAATCTGGGAGAAGTGGGTTTGATTCCCCACTCCTCCACTTGCAGCTGCTGGCATGACCTTGGGTCAGTCACAAGTTCTTTCAGAGCTGTTCTCTCACGAGCAGTTCCCGAGAGAGCTCTCTCAGCCCCACCTACCTCCCAGGGTGCCTGTTGTGTGGAGGGGAAGGGAAAGGGGATTGTAAGCTGCTCTGTGACCCCTTCAGGTAGTGCAGGGTATAAATCCAACCTCTTCTTCTTCTCCTGAGCCTTTTGAACTGGGGGTGCCAGGGATTGAACCTGGAACCTTCTGCACGCCAAGGAGATGCTTGGTTACTGAGTCACTGGCCTCTCCCCTTATTAGAGGGAACATTCAGACTACTTCTGAATATGGAGGCTCCTTTTAGTCACCATGACTAGTTGCGACTGATAGACCCATCCTCCCCCAAACCCTCTAATTCCCTTTTAAAGCTTTCTATACCTCTGGCCATCACTACATCTTCTGGTGTCAGTAGTTCGGAGGGGCAACATAAAATAGTAACTAAGAACGCAAGAAGCGCCCTGCTGGATCAGACCAGTGGTCCATCTAGTCCAGCATCCTGTCTTACACAGTGGCCAATCAGTTCCTCTGGACGGCCAACAACAGGGCACAGAGGCCGAGGGCTTCCCCTGATAAGAACATGAGAAGAGCCCAGCTGGATCAGACCAGTGGTCCATCTAGTCCAGCATCCTGTCTCAAACAGTGGCCAACCAGTTCCTCTGGAAGGCCAAAAACAAGGCATAGAGGCCAAGGCCTTCCCCTGAGAAGAACATCAGGAGAGCCCTGCTGGATCAGACCAGTGAGGGTCCATCTAGTCCAGCATCCTGTCTCACACAGTGGCCAACTAGTTCCTCTGGAGGGCCAACAACAGGGCAGAGAGGCCGAGGCCTTCCCCTGATGTTGCCTCCTAGCTCTGGGATTCAGAGGTTCAGAGTCATAAGAAGCGAAGCCAGTGTTGGATCAGGCCAATGGCCCATAAAGTCCAACACTCTGTCCCACAGTGGCCAAAAAATACCAGGTGCCACCAGGAGGGTCTCTGAATATGGAGGTTACTCTCAGTCAACAATCAGCCATTACACAGTAAACATGAAAAGATCAAAGAAAACTGTGCAAAACGATGCTAAGAAAAAAATATGGAACAATTTACTAATGAGTAACACAAGTATAACTGGTAGTAATGCAACTAGGAATACCACTTAAGTAGCTACCAGTTATACTTGTGTTACTCATTAGCAGGGGTCATTTCCTGCGGGAGTGCACAGGAGCGGAGCTCCGGCAGTAAGGAGCCCAGGGAGTGGGCACATGCAACAAGCCCTGCCCCCTGCTCCCAGCAGCCCTCAGTTGGGCCACGAGGAGCAAGAAGCAGCCAGATAAGTTGCAGAGCCCCCCCCCCCCCCCCCCCCACCACGCCACCAACGTCGCTCTCCCTCCTCTGAGAGGGCAGATCTGTGCGTTCCCCCCCCCAATAGGTAGCAATTCAAAACTGTCCAGTGGAAGCCTGAGCAGTGGGTGTTGCCTTCTGATACACTTCCGGTGATGTCAGGGGACATGGCACATGCAAATAAGTTATGCTAATAAGTGATGCTAATGAGCTCCTGCACCTCTTTTTCTACAAAATGACCCCTGCTCATTAGTAAATTGTTCCATTTTTTTCTTAGCGTCGTTTTGCACAGGCTCCTCTCAGTCCCCATAGCTAGTAGCCATCGACAGACTTACCCTCCATGAATCTACCCACAAGAGCATTGTGCTGTACCGATAAGACTAATGAAACTTATTAATTAAGAGGCAAAATATTCAGAGATTCAAGTCAATGTTCCTGGCATCTAGTTCCTACAGAGAGACGCTAGTTGCTCACTTTTTTGGTATGGAGAAACAGTCAGGCTGGCCTGATAACCCCCCCTCCCCAGTTGCGGTCTGGCTCAGTCCATGCTGAGCTGGTAGATCTGTGCTTGACCTTGCACCTCTCCTGCGCATGAACACCCCAGGCCCCAAAGATCGCTTGTTCAAACACGTCTTGTCGGCCTGTTTGCCAAAACGACTCTATTAAAACCTCATGTTTTATGCAAGCCGCAGACACGGTCCTATTGACTTGACTTGACTTGAAAGAAAACCACTCGTAAAAGCAAAGAGTTTTGCTACTGGACTGTTGGCTGCCTTTCCCCCATTGCTCTTGTTTAACGTTCCTGGACCATGACGGCGATATGGATTGGGTTTTAGGTTACCAATTTTTCAACCGGATGGGTTTCGATTCGCCGGCGCACCTACAGTCATGCTGATTGACGGTGGGGAGCCGTCTCCTTCTGGCACCAGATGCATCTTCACCAAGAGGTCTTCTGGCTAGCCTTGGTTTTGATACACTCCGCTCCCACCAATAAAACAGAGCACGTGGGGATTATGGATCTGAGGTGGGGGGAGTGGGAATTCGGATCTATCACTAACTCTCGAGGATAGAATTAAAACTTGGTTACATCTCCTCTGAAGTATGGGAGATTGAATCTCAGGAACATGTGTTCCTGAGGTGTCCTTTATATAATGAAGCTCGCACAAAATTTATTGACCCTCTCTTGGTTGGCTCCTCAGATCAGGATAAGATAGAGAAACTGCTTTCTAATTCTGATCATATAGCGCTACATCAGATAGCGAAATTCTGCGTTTTGGTTGTAAAAGCTCATCAGCGTTCAGGCAGCCATTTGGGTTAGGGCTGGTTGATTTTAAATCTTATTAATTTTTTCACTCTCGTTATTTTACCCTTTTTAAGACTAAATTTTGTCCAACATTACAACGTACTTTTGGTTTTAGTGCTAAAAACGCTTGTGCAATTCTACTTTTATTTAACCTTGTCTTATCTTAATAGATTTACCATCTGGATATTGTTGACATTGTAATTTATTTATATGGTAAATATTTGAAGGTATGGTTTTATATTGCTGGCTATGCGCTGTAATAATAAATTCATTCATTCATTCATTCATTCATTCATCCTCTGAAGTATTGTTTGGAACAGCCAGATGGGGCAAAGCCACACGGTTCCATTGTCATTCAAATCAGCATCTATTTATTGTTACATTTTCTTAAATGTTTCCATTTCATAAGCCGGGGAATCCCTCTTGGGTGAAAGGTGAAGGGTCGTGGCTCAGTGACAGGGTGTCAGCTCAGCATGCAGACGGTTTCAAGTTTGGTCCCTGGCATCTCCCCCTGAAATGACCAGATTGTAGGAGATGTGAAAGACCTCCGCCTCGGACTCTGGAGAGCTGCGGTCTGTCTGGATAGACGAGACTGACCTCGATGGATCAATGGTCTGAATCCGTATAAGGCAGCTTCATGCATGTTCAGGTTTTCTTCTTCCCAGGCACAGGGTGTGATTCACCGAGCTGTGTGACATGCATGTTCCAAACGGAATGCGGCTTCTGAGCGCCTACTTCTCCAGAACCTAGAAAGCCACCGGGAAAGTTGCTCATTCAACTCAACGGCATGGCACACAACTCAGATCAGTGTTCCCTCTAAGCTGAGTTAGGGTGAGCTAGCTCACAGTTTTTTAGCCTCCAGCTCACACATTTTTGTCTTCGCTCAGGAAGGGATGGCTCCAGAGCAAAGTAATTTAGGCAGTAGCCAAATTGCTTGCTCAAAGCTTTAATGCCAGTAGCTCACAAAGTAGAGTTTTTGCTCACAAGACTCCAAAGCTTAGAGGGAACATTGACTCAGATTGTTCATCAGGTTATCCCTGTCCCTCGAGATGTCTGGCTGTCCTCGACCAGGGCCAGGGCCTTGGTGGAACTCTCTGCCAAATGACATCAGGCCCCAGCGGGATCTTATGCAATTCCACAGGTCCTGAAGGGAGGAGGAGGAGGAGGAGGAGGAAGAAGAAGAAGAAGAAGAAGAAGAAGAAGAAGAAGAAGAAGAAGAAGAAGAAGAAGAAGAAGAAGAAGAAGAAGAAGAGATTGGATTTATACCCTGCCCTTCACTACCCAAAGGAATCTCAGAGTGGCTTACAAACTCCTTTCCTTTCCCCTCCCCACAACAGACACCCTGTGAGGTGGGTGGGGCTGAGAGCAGTGTCCCCTCTAAGCTGAGTTAGTGTGAGCTAGCTCACAGTTTTTTAGCCTCTGGCTCACACATTTTTGTCTCAGCTCAGGAAGGATGGCTCCAGAGCAAACTAATTTATGCAGTAGCCAAATAGCTCGCTCACAACGTTAATGCCAGGAGCTCACAAAGTAGGATTTTTGCTCACAAGACTCCACAGCTTAGAGGGAACATTGGCTGAGAGAGCTCTGACTGAGAACTGCCCTTGAGAGGACAGCTCTGACAGAACTATGGCTTGCCCAAGGTCCTCCAGCAGCTGCAAGTGGAGGAGTGGGGAATCAAACCTGGTTCTCCCAGATTAGAGTCCCACGCAGTTAACCACTACACCACCACTTTTGGTTCCGCCAAAAGCTTTTCCACCAGCAACTGTTTCCTTATTGGCTGGCACCCTCCTTCTCCCACCTCCCCCACTTTTGTTCGGAGTTCTCTTTCCCCTGACTTAGAAAATTGGCTGGTAGTCCAGAGCTGGGATTAAAAACATTATAGGATGCCATCTGGGATCTTTTACTCTGAATTTAATTTTTTATTAAGTTGTATATTGAATTTTAATGTTTTGTATATTTTATGGCATTATGCCCCTTTGTACATCACCCAGATGGGGGATTAATATGATGATGATGATGATGATGATGATGATGTTGTTATTCTGCATCAGAATCTGTCCACCTAGGAGATAATGCAGGACTTCCCATCTATCCAGAAGCTATCCCAGGACACTGATGGCCTCGACACTAGTGGACGCCTTCTGCCTTGGCCATCAGTGGGAGACAGCTGTCATGGGCCATCTCTTGCACAGAACTCCAAACAAAATGAGAGAGAGCCCCCAAAGAGTCAGCTACTTTTCTCACTTGCCTTCATTCATGACTCCTGGCCAGTGTTCCCTCTAAGCTGAGTTCGTGTGAGCTAGCTCACAGTTTTTTAGCCTCCGGCTCACACGTTTTTGTCTCAGCTCGGGAAGGAGGGCTCCAGAACAAACTGATTTGTGCAGCAGCCAAATCGCTCGCTCACGACTTGAATGCCAGCAGCTCACAAAGTGGAATTTTTGCTCACAAGACTCCACAGCTTAGAGGGAGCATTGCTCTCGACCCACGGCCTCAGTAGGAACACATGAAGCTGCCTCATACTGGATCAGACCCTTGGTCCATCAAGGTCAGTACTAACTATGCAGACTGGCAGCGGCTCTCCAGGGTCTCAGGCGGAGGTCCTTCACATCGCCTACTCCCCTGATCCTTTCAACTGGAGATGTTGGGGACTGAACCTGGGATCTTCTGCATGCCAAGCAGATGCTCTACCACTGACTAAGGAGGAGGAAGAGGAGGAGGAGGAGGAGATTGGATTTATA
Organism: Gekko japonicus; assembly: GCF_001447785.1. Lineage (NCBI taxonomy): Eukaryota > Metazoa > Chordata > Lepidosauria > Squamata > Gekkonidae > Gekko > Gekko japonicus. Next base: position 105,089 of record NW_015173181.1, on the reverse strand, counting down.
CCCAGCCCTTCACTCAGAGTCTCAGAGCATCTTACAAACTCCTTTCCCTCCCCCTCCCCATCACTACATCCTCTGGCAGCAGATTACACTCCCTGCGTAAAGCACAATTCCACATTTCAATCACTCTCGGTGTAAAGTTTGCACTGTGCCCCTCTGCATTATGGAGCTGCGGTGGCTCAAGTGGTTAAGACGCTGAACTGCAGGCTGTGGAAGGTCAGTAGTTCAGCAGTTCGAGACCCGGGTGCCGCATGACGGAGTGAGCTCCCGTCTCTAGTTCCAGCTCCTGCCAACCTAGCAGTTCGAAAGCAAGAAATTGCAAGTAGATAAATAGGTACCACTTTGGTGGGAAGGTAACAGCGTTCCGTGCGCCTTGGTGCTTAGTCATGCCGGCCACATGACCACGGGAACGTCTTCGGACAGCGCTGGCTCTTCGGCTTTGAAACAGAGATGAGCACCGCAACCCTAGAGTCGGACTCAACTGGCTTTCGAGCAAGAGAACCTTTACCTTTACCTTTACCTCTGCATTCCCTCTTGTATTCACTCTTGGGGTGGTTCACAACACGGGAGGTGCGATTTGTAGCGACGACTGAGGAACAAACCCCAGAAAGCAAGGCAACAATTTAAAACTGCAACCTCGATAAGAACCAGAAAGATTACAACAATAAAGCAGGGGCACTGGGGAACAGAACCAATCAATAGTGGGATTACCCCCTAAGTAAAATCTTCTTCAAATAAAAAAAAGGATTAGCCTGCACTGTGCTCCCCCCCACAATATAATGGGATGCTTCCTGCTGTCCGCTTCTCTGTGCCTTTATGTCAGCGAAACTATTTTTTCTTAAATTTGCAGAGCCTCACCAGCCTTCCAGTATCCAGACAGATGTTTCCTCTTTCTCTAGGCATGGAGCAAGGACTGTAACCGTAATCAAAGACTGAGTTTTGTTCTTATGAAATTTAAAACAAAAGACTGGATGGAAACTATTGCATACCACCATTTCAAAATCAGTTGAGCAGATCGTAGACAAACTCAGCATAATAACAACAAAAGGTTCAACGTTCCTTAAGTAAGGAATAACGCATTTGTGGCACACATCTCACTCCTAAGTATTTGGTTAAAAAGTACATTTCACAATTCAGCACAATTCAGTGCCTTAAAACTTTAGTTTTGTTATGGGATGCACTGGGGGTTCTCTTAAACAGTTAAACCAATGGATAAAAAGATAAATAATTTAGCATAACTAGCAATTTAAGGTTAACATTTATATAAGCTGTTGTTATGATCTCCTATACTTGGGGTTTTAGTTATAAGTGTTTTTTTTTCCTTTCTCCCTAGATGTAGTTACCCCTTCCCAATTTTTCGTTGTATTTTGTAGTCTATTAAAAATGCAATAAAAAATCCCCTCCGGGGGCCAAAAAAGAGAAAAAGTACATCTCTACCAGTGTACCCTCTAAGATGAGTTAGTGTGAGCTAGCTCACAGCTTTTTAGCCTCCGGCTCACACATTTTTGTCTTAGCTCAGGAAGGACGGTTCCAGAGCAAACTGATTTATGCAGCAGCCAAATTGCTCGCTCACAACTTTCATACCAGTAGCTCACAAAGTGGAATTTTTGCTCACAAGACTCCACAGCTTAGAGGGAGCATTGATCTCTACCATAATGTTTGCCATGGGTATTAGTGTGCAGGACTGTGTAGCTTGCCCAGTGATCCTTCTGCTCAGGGATCAACACTAAACCGGAGAGTCTCCCTTCACCCATGGTGCTCTGTCCAAGGTCCTGAATGCTTTTGGCCATTACAGGCTTTAGAGACCAGTGTTTCCCAAGCTGTGGGTCGGGATCCCAAACTGGGTCACCGAAGCCTTGAAAGTCCTATCCTTTGCATCCTTCTCCTTCTCTGAGAGCCAGTTTGGTGTCGTGGTTAGGAGTGCAGACTCTAATTTGGGAGAACCGGGTTTGATTCCCCAGTCCTCCACATGCAGCTGCTGGTGTGACCTTGGGTCAGTCACAAATTCTTTCAGAGCTGTTCTCTCAAGAGCAGTTCTCTCAGGACCTCTTCAGCCCCGCCTACCTCACAGGGTGTCTGTTGTGGGGAGGGGAAGGGAAGGCGATTGTAAGCTACCCTGAAACTCCTTCAGGTAGTGAAGGATGGAATATAATGTAATTTGGGCCTTCTGGTTCTGAGATGGGCACTCCAGTTGTTCTGGAAGTCTCCAGGTGCCCCTGTGGCTGCCTCTGTGACAGAACTGGTGGCAAAGCCAAGATGCCAGTTGCCAAGATAATTTTTGGGGATAGGTCTTCAGTACGTTGGAGGGGCCGTGGTTCAGTACACTGGAAGGTATAGTGTTCGTGTAGTGGTTAAGAGTGCGGACTCTAATCTGGGAGAACCGGGTTTGATTCCCCACTCCTCCACTTGCACCTGGCTGGATGATCTTGGGCAAGCCATAACTCTGGCACAGCTGTCCTTGAAAAAGAGCAGTTTCTGCCAGAGCTCTCTCAGCCTCACCTACCTCACAGGGTGTCTGTTGTGGGGAGGGGGAGGGAAGAAGATTGGAAGCCACCCGGAGACTCCTTCGGGTAGTGAAGGGCGGGATATAAATCCAATCTCCTCCTCCTCCTCCTCCTTGCCAGCTTCTCCTGTTCTCATCTCCCCTTCCTTAAGTGTGCGGACTCTAATCTGGGAGAACCGGGTTTGATTCCCCACTCCTCCGCTTGCACCTGGCTGGATGATCTTGGGCAAGCCATAACTCTGGCACAGCTGTTCTTGAAAAAGAGCAGTTTCTGCCAGAGCTCTCTCAGCCTCACCTACCTCACAGGGTGTCTGTTGTGGGGAGGGGGAGGGAAAGGAGTTTGTAATCCGCTCTGAGACTCCTTTGGGTAGTGAAGGGCGGGGTATAAATCCAATCTCCTCCTCCTCCTCCTCCTCCTCCTCTTCTTCTTCTTCTTCTTCTTCATAGAACCATAGAATGTTAGAGTTGGATGGGACCTTGCAGGAGGGCCAATAACAGGGCAGAGAGACTGAAGCCTTCATCAGAATATCAGAAGAGCCCTGCTGGATCAGACTAGTGGTCCATCTAGTCCAACTTCCTGTCTCACACAGTGGGCAACCTTCTTCTTCTCCTCCTCCTCATAGGGAAGGTGCTCCAACTTCCTAATCATCTTGGTGGCCCTCCTCTGTACTTTTTCCAGCTCCGTGATGTCCTTTTTGGCGATACGCTGACCAGAACTGTACACAATTTTCCAAAGGAGGCTTCAGTGGGACTTGTGTCAGAAAACCTCCCAGCGGATCTAACCGAAAGATGCATTGCTTCAACAAAAAGTATCCAAATTCCTTTTGAAGCATCCTGCGATGGAAGACTGTCTTACACAAGACTAAGAAGGCCGATTCTGGCAACGGCAGTTTTCCTCAAGGGAAAAGAAACACTAAGCAGCTCAGCAGCAACATAAGGAGATGAAACCGGCCCCGCTGTTAAGTTTAGAGCGGAACAGAAGGCTTTTCCCCAAATGGATATAACCACAAGACTCTGTGCAACGTTACTTAACAATGGGAAGGAGGGGAAATACCACTTGAGAAGCGGCAGCACCGAAAGATTCCCTTCACGGAGGCAGAAATGTGTGGGACTCGCAGCTTAAATTCTTCATTTTATTTAGAAAACTTAACACAAACAAATCACGAACAACAGAGCGCGGGATGAACGTTCATTATTGGTTCATCCTAATGCTGCAAAACCATTAATTTTGTCAACAGCAAGAGAGGGAAGGGGAGAAGGAGGGCCGGGCCAAAATTCCATGAGACCCCTTTTTTTAAAGTGAAAAGCAGAATTTCAAGGATACTGACATGTTCTCCAAAAGGCCCTCCCCCCCACTCTGACCTTTACTGCACCGTTTCACTCATGTTCACACCCATTTCCTGATCTCTCTGTTTTGGGGCCTTCTTTTGCAAAGAAGGAGGAGAAGAAGAAAAAGAAGGAGAAGAAGAAGGAGGAGGAGAAGGAGAAGAAGAAGAAGGAGAAAAGGAGGAGGAGGAGACTGGATTTTTACCCCACCCTTCACTACCCGAAGGAGACTCAGAAGATTTAGAAGATGGAGCAGATCTATTCTCTCTTGCTCCGGATTGCAAGACTAGATCTAATGGGTAGAAAT
>NW_015173181.1:78765-100746 GCF_001447785.1 Gekko japonicus | reverse complement strand
GTCCCTTCCAACTCTAACATTCTATGATTCTACGTGTCTTAATTTAGCTTTTCCCATTTGGATAGAATAGATACACCACAGTCCTCAGAAGGAGAAGCTGTGATGGCACATAGTTGAACCACAGTTTCCAATCTGGGGCCAAAAAGATATTTCATTCAAACACTCTGCCAGATGAATCATTGCCGGGGACGGAGGACAACAGAGCCGGCTTTTTAAGATCAGATGCTTTAGAGCGGCAGGGAAAAGCTGGCACTTATGGCTCAGCAGAAGAGGGGAGCGAATTCAGGGAGGGGGAGAAGAGAAGAGAAGACGCAATGCAGCCTCCCCCCTTCAGCGTATAAGAAAGAGGCAAAGAAATGTAAATAAGCCCTTTGTCTCTTTTGAGTTCTTCTTTACAACCTTTCAAGCAAAAGCAAACAACTAAATAAATGGAGCGGGCACAAAGGCAGCGCTAAGGGAGAGAAGGAGACAGAAAGGACTTCCTCTGAAAACAGTCCCTGGATTTAATCAGAATCTGCTCATGGGAAAATAAGAGCTGCAGGAAAGAAGGGGCAGCTTAGCTCCCTGGAGAGTGGAGCTGAGAGGGATGTCTTCCCACCAATCATAGGGTCCGATTTGCACCTCAGAGAGGTTATACATCTATATCTATGTGTGTTTAAAGTGCTGCCAAGTTGCAGCTGAATTATGGCAATCCCAGCAAGGAGCTTCCAAGGCAAGTGAGAAGCAGAAGTGGTTGGCCATGGCCTTCCTCTGCAGAGCCTTCCTTGGTGGTCTCCCATCCAGGAACCAACCCTGCTTACAGCAACCCCAGCAAAGGGGCTTCCAAGGCAAGGGAGAAGCAGAGGTGGTTGGCCATGGCCTTCCTCTGCAGAGCCTTCCTTGGTGGTCTCCAATCCAGGAACCAACCCTGCTTACAGCAACCCCAGCAAGGGGCTTCCAAGGCAAGGGGGAAGCAGAGGTGGTTGGCCATGGCCTTCCTCTGCAGAGCCTTCCTTGGTGGTCTCCCATCCAGGAACCAACCCTGCTTACAGCAACCCCAGCAAGGGGCTTCCAAGGCAAGGGAGAAGCAGAGGTGGATTGGCCATGGCTTTCCTCTGCAGACTCTCTGTAAGCCACCCTGAGACTCCAAGTGAAGGGGAGGGTATAAATCCAATCTCTTCTTCTTCCTCCTCCTCAGGCCAAATTTCCCCATCACTTCACCTCCATCCTTTAACCAGTCACATTTCTGTCTACTACCCAGAAATTTTAAAAGACACCGGAACTCTGCTAGAAAATAAGAACTGGCATCATCTGTTTCACTACAGGACTTGGATGTGAGTCCAAATGCTTGCCAGCCCACAAGGTTTTATCAGGTTGCCCTGGGCGAGCTGCCATTTCTCAGCATACCTTACCCCTGAAGTTCACCACAAGATTAATGCTTTGTGTTCTGCCCTGAACTCCTCTGAGAAAGAGGAGAGTCCTTCCATGGCAAGCAAACACAGAAACAGTGAGATCAATTGAGCTGCAAGGTCGTCTGGAAAATAACCCCAATATGGAGGCTAGCCCTGTTAAGATAAAGCTCAACTAAGAGCATTCGGTCCACATGCTGAGGCATGTCTACTACCACTAGCTTGCAAGCACAGAAGAAAATACCCCCAGCTTAATCTGTGGCATCAAAGAGTGATTCAAATGTGGAATTTGTTGCCGGAGGATGTCGTGATGGCCACGGGAGTAAACAACTTTAAAAGGGGATTCGATAGATTCATGGAGGGTAAGTCTATCGATGGCTACTAACCATGGTGGCTGAGCGGAACATCCATGTTAAGAGGCACAAATCCTCTGAATCCCAGAGCCAGGAGGTAACATCAGCAGAAGGCCTCAGTCTCTCTGCCCTGTTGTTGGCCCTCAAGTGGAATTGGTTGCCCACTGTGTGAGACAGGAAGTTGGACTAGATGGACCCCTAGTCTGATCCAGCAGGGCTCTTCTGATATTCTGATGGAGGCTTCAGTCTCTCTGCCCTGTTATTGGCCCTCCAGAGGGCTGGCCACTGTGTGAGACAGGAAGGTGGACTAGATGGACCTCTGGTCTGATCCAGCAGGGCTCTTCTGATATTCTAATGAAGGCCTCGGCCTCTATACCCTGTTGTTGGCACTCTAGAGGAGCTGGTTGGCCACTGTGTGAGACAGGAAGCTGGGCTAGATGGACCACTGGTCTGATCCAGCAGGGCTCTTCTGATGCTCTGATGAAGGCCTTGGCCTCCATGCCCTGTTGCTGGCTCGCTAGAGGAGCTGGTTGGCCACTGTGTGAGACAGGATGCTGGACTACATGGACCACTGGTCTGATCCAGCTGGACTCTTTTCATGTTCTTATCAAAAAGTCTCAGACAAGAAACTGTGCATCAAATAGGATTTTAGATTTTGTGTCTCAAAGCAATTCCCATTATTTCCATGCTTCCAGGCAAATTGCATTTGTGATATGGGATAGTCTACTGTTGAGGGACAAGCAAAAATCCCCCCCCCAAGTCAAGCCTTTTGGGTCCCACAGGTTGCTCCGTGGATGTCAGATGGGAGGTAATGAATTCTGCACAGGTCTGAGTCTTCCTGAAGGCCCCATCCAAACAAAGAGATCAATAAGACTCAAAGAGATGTGAACATCCTCTTCATTAGCACTTCCATTCATTCGAGAAGCCTGGTTTCCTGACTCGAGAATGCTCTTGTATCTCTCATTATTCCCCCATTCACAGAAATAATTCTTTTCTCTTTAGAGTCATTAGAGAGTATGGCTTTTTGGTACCTAGCTCCTGGCTGTTCTCTCACTCATACACACACACAACAGCACATGAAAAGGGGCCATGGATAGGTGATAGAATGCCTCTTTTACAAACAAAAGGTCCCAGGTTCAATCCCTGGCATCTCATAAGAACTTCAGAAGAGCCCTGCTGGATCAGACCAGTGATCCATGTAGTCCAACCTCCAGTCTCACACAGTGGCCAACCAGCACCTCTGGATGGCCAACAATGGAGCACAGAGGCCAAGGCCTTCCGAAGAACATAAGAAGAGCCTTGCTGGATCAGACCATTGGGGGTCCCATCGAGTCCAGCATCCTGTCTCACACAGTGGCCAACCAGCACCTCTGGATGGCCAACAATGGAGCACAGAGGCCAAGGCCTTCCGAAGAACATAAGAAGAGCCTTGCTGGATCAGACCATTGGGGGTCCCATCGAGTCCAGCATCCTGTCTCACACAGTGGCCAACCAGCACCTCTGGATGGCCAACAATGGAGCACAGAGGCCAAGGCCTTCAGAAGAACATAAAAAGAGCCTTGCTGGATCAGACCATTGGGGGTCCCATCGAGTCCAGCATCCTGTCTCACACAGTGGCCAACCAGTTCCTCCGGAGGGCCAACAGCATGGCAACAGAGGCCAAGCCCTTCCCCCTGATGTTGCCTCTTGGCAGTGGGATTCAGAGGCTCCCACCCAAGTACTAACCAGGGTCAACCCTGCTTGGCTTCCAAAGTCTAGTGAGACTGGGCTAGCCTGGGGCACCCAGGTCAGGCAGTAGGTGATGGGAAAGGCCTCAGCTAGAGATCCCGGAGAGAGACTGTCAGTCAGAATAGACAACGTTGCCAGTTTTGCTATGAATATATCCCACGTACCATGTTCAGAGGTGTCAGTCAGATGTGAGCTGATCCTCCAGACTGTTCTGTTTGTGTTGAACGGCGGCAAATGCCTGCCGGACAGATTTGCATCAAGTTTTCACAAAGCTGTGCATGTGCAGAGACACTGCCAATTCAAACCAGTCGGTAACCATTAGCATCACTAGGGCTGACATGGCTAACGCCCAAGGGTAGGATGCAGACGGTGACAGCAGCCATGAAATTAAAAGACGCCTGCTCCTTGGGTGGAAAGTGATGGCAAACCCAAACAGCATATTAAAAAGTAGAGACATCACCACACCAACAAAAATTCCGTATAGTCAAAGCAATGGTATTCCCAGTAGTACTGTATGGCTGCAAGAGTTGGACTATAAGGAAGGCTGTGCACCGAAGAATAGATTCTTTTGAATTATGGTGCTGGAGAAGACTTTTGAGAGTCCCTTGGACTGCAAGAAGATCAAATCAGTCAATCCTAAAAGAAATCAACCCTGACTGTTCCCTGGAAGGCCAGATAATGAAACTGAAGCTCAAATACTTTGGCCACCCAATGAGAAGGGAGCACTCACTGGAGAAGACCCTGATGCTGGGAAAGATTGAAGGTCAAAGAAGAAGGGGATGGCAAAGGACGAGATGGTTGGACAGTGTTATCGAGGCAGCGAACATGAAATTAAGCAAACTCCAGAGCAGGACGGAAGACAGGAAGGCCTGGAGTGATGTGGTCCATGGGGTCGCGAAGAGTTGGACTCGACTGTGCGACTGGACAACAACAAGGATTTTATTAAAACGCAGCATCTATTCATGACTGATTCATATGATTTGTGACTGATTTACTTATCTATTTACACAACGGCCTGCTAAGCGGAGCGGTTATGCAGCAAGGGGGAGTAGAACTCCATGAGAAGGTGCATGAATGAAAACCCAAGGGCAATGCACTGCATGGTTAGGAAGGAATACAGTGAAGCAACCCCGTGAATGGACACAAATGGGTCGCTGAACAGTTGAACTGATGACTGGAAAATCAACTTCCTGTTTGCAGCCAGAGAAGGGGGTGTGAGCCGAACTGGCAGGTGTCCAAATATCTCTAGAAAATACTGACCTTGCCCTGCCCTGGATAGCCCAGGCAAGCCCGATCTCGTCAGGTCTCGGAAGCTAAACAGGACTGACCCTGGCAAGTACTCAGATGGAAGACCTCCAAGGAATACCAGGGCCAGGACTCAGAGGCAGGCAATATAAACCACCTCTCTGAAATGCCTGAGCCCCACTAGGGGCTGCCAGAGGTCACCATGACTTCTAGGCTTCCAAGCACAAACACACAAGCCGCGATTACACACACTAAACAATCCACTTTCAGTCTACTTCCAATCCTCTTTCCAACTGGATTTTGCCAGTTCATACAGTAAAATCCAGGTGGAAAGTGCATTAAAAGTGGATTGAAAGTGGATTGTTTAGTGTGTGTGATTGCAGCCACAGACACACTGTACAGGTTTTTCCCACCCAGGCCAGTCCAGGGATGGGCGGGAATCCTGTACTTTTACAGTACATTAAACAACCCACGAGATGGTTTCAGAACAATATGCCACCAGAACCTCTACATTAGTTCCCCCCAACCTGAGTGTTCGTTGCATCGATGACACTGTCTGACCATCTCATCCTTTGCCGTCCCCGTCTTCTTTGACCTTCAATCTTTCCCAGCATCAGGGTCTTCTCCAGGGAGTGCTCCCTTCTCATTGGGTGGCCAAAGTATTTGAGCTTCAGTTTCATTATCTGGCCTTCCAGGGAACAGTCAGGGTTGATTTCTTCGAGGATTGACTGATTTGATCTTACCTGACACTAAATTTGGTTGCGTTCAGGCGGGTCTTTAGATCCGACCCAGGCATGAATGCCTGGTGGATTTAAAGGGAACGATCAGACAGTGACATCTGGGAAAGGTGCCGCTTCCGTGATCAGCCCGTTCAGCCCCGCCAGGGAGCCGGACTTTAAAGATACCAATGAACGTCCAGGGCTAATGGATGCCGATGGGCCAATGGCGGACTTTCCCCCGCCTGATTGTTCCAGAGCACAATCAGCGTGTTGGGCCCGAACGGCCGCCATTTAAAAAAAATACTCTTAGCGATATGTGCATAAATGAGCAACAGCCACTGAGCTCTGCTGAAGGGTTCTGGACTATTTCATGGTTCTGAATGGCCTGTGAAATTTATGGACTTTGTTAACTGAAATGGTACCTAGAGGGAGGATAAGGTAGGTCTCTCCCCACATCAAGTAGTCCCTCCACTGAGCTAGATCTTAACAGCAAGGGGGATGGCCAGGACTCGTTTCATCCAGCCCTGGCCAGGTCTGTGCATTAGAACAGAAACTGAAAAACAAGTGCACGGTGAAGCGCATATGCGCATACAGATTTTTTTTAAAAGCCGACTGCGTGGCTCCTTCAGGTGGACGCAGTCTAGACAATCCACCGCGGAGTTTGCGTGCAGTTAGGCAATTCACAGGTGAGCTGTCTGGTTGCGCAACACCGGGTAAAAACGATTGGAATCAAATTAGAACTGGGCCAATGGATTAACTGCCCATCTGAATGCGCCCTTTTCTTGTCTTTTAGGCATTAAGAGGCTCTGACCTGGTTGGTCCATGGCCCAGTAGCATCAGATCTTGGAAGCTAAGCAGCATCACCCCAATTCATACTTGGACAGGAGACCTCCAAGGAAGTCCAAGGTTGCTGCTCAGAAGATGGCAACGGCAAACCGCTTCTGGTAGTCTCTTGCCTTGGAAACTCTAGGGGGTTCCAGACGTCAGCTGCAACCTGATGGCTACCACCAAGAGACTGTATTTCCCACCCCCTGCAGCACTTGGGTGGGGCAGGGGGGGAGAAGACACACCCTTTTCAATTAAAAACATCTACTGTGGCTTCATTTGTGGAGGGGGGGGCTATGGTTCCCCACTCTGGGTTGGGAAATATGTGGAGATTTTGGGGGTGGAGCCTGAGGAGGGCAGGTTTTGGGGAGGGGAGGGACTTCAGTGGGGTCTAATGCCATAGAGTCCACCTTCCAAAGTGGCCATTTTCGCCAGGGGAACTGATCTCTGTCGCCTGGAATTCAGTTGTAATCCCAGAATATCTTCAACCACCACCTGGAGGTTAGTAACCCTGGGGGAGGACACCTTCATTCAGATTTCCAGCTGCTGATTTAAGGGGGGGGGGGAGAAGCTAACAACAACATAAAATACCCACTAGAGGGAGAAGATGGCTGAGATCTGTCAGTGGCAGGAGCTTTTATGTCAAATAAATTAACTGCCAGCACTTCAACGACAGTGGCGTGTCAGACTCATCATCTCTGTCTTCAGTGTCAATTATAATCCTCCGGGGAACATCTCCTGGAACGTGCTGCCAAAAGGCAGGTGCGGGTAAATTAAAACCACAAATGCATTCGCTGACAGCAGTGTTTAGAGAAACCTGATTAAACCTCACAGAGTGGGGGGGGGGGCAAAGCTGATTAGAGATCCCAAAAAAAGCTTGCGAAATATCCACCTGCCTCTTCTGGAATAATAATTAAAAAGATCAATGCAAAGAGATCATTCCAATAAAAAAGATCAAAGGTTTGGATTCTTCGGGAAAATATACTGAACTAGCTCTGGAGGGACTAGATAGATAGGATAGATAGATAGGATTAATATAGATAGATAGATAGATTAGACAGACAGGCAGGCAGGCAGGCAGGCAGGCAGGCAGGCAGGCAGGCAGGCAGGCAGGCAGGCAGGCAGGCAGGCAGGCAGGCAGGCAGGCAGGCAGGCAGGCAGGCAGGCAGGCAGGCAGGCAGGCAGGCAGGCAGGCAGGCAGGCAGGCAGATAGATAGATAGGTAGATAGGTAGATAATGATGATGATAGATGATAGACAGACAGAAGATAGATAGATAGATAGATTAGACAGACAGGCAGGCAGGCAGGCAGGCAGGCAGGCAGGCAGGCAGGCAGGCAGGCAGGCAGGCAGGCAGGCAGGCAGGCAGGCAGGCAGGCAGGCAGGCAGGCAGGCAGGCAGGCAGGCAGGCAGGCAGGCAGGCAGGCAGGCAGGCAGGCAGGCAGGCAGGCAGGCAGGCAGGCAGGCAGGCAGGCAGGCAGGCAGGCAGGCAGGCAGGCAGGCAGGCAGGCAGGCAGGCAGGCAGGCAGGCAGGCAGGCAGGCAGGCAGGCAGGCAGGCAGGCAGGCAGGCAGGCAGGCAGGCAGGCAGGCAGGCAGGCAGGCAGGCAGGCAGGCAGGCAGGCAGGCAGGCAGGCAGGCAGGCAGGCAGGCAGGCAGGCAGGCAGGCAGGCAGGCAGGCAGGCAGGCAGGCAGGCAGGCAGGCAGGCAGGCAGGCAGGCAGGCAGGCAGGCAGGCAGGCAGGCAGGCAGGCAGGCAGGCAGGCAGGCAGGCAGGCAGATAGATAGATAGGTAGATAGGTAGATAATGATGATGATAGATGATAGACAGACAGATGATAGATGGATGATAGATAGATAGACAGACAGATACATAGATGATAGATGATGATGACTGACAGACAGATTATGATGAAGAGATAGATAGACAGACAGACAGACAGACAGTGTCCCTCCAGTGCTAGTTCAGTGTATCCTTTTTCATTCTCAAATGATAACTTGTTTTTGGGGTTGCCACCCCAAGTTTAGAATCTGAGTCCTCATCAGAAGATGTCACTGCTCCTTCTTCTTCACTTCCCTTGATGCTGTTGCCTTCCTCCTCTTCTTCTTCTCCTGCTGGATGATTACGATGCTGTATAAACTCATGTGCCTTTTTAAGAGAGTCAATTCTTTCCTTTTTATCTGTGAATTTGAAGATTATGACTTTGGGCACGATCCATCTGTAGGGGATGTCATTTTTCTGTAAAAATAAAGCCAAGTCTCTAAATTTCGTTCTTTGCTTTCTTATTTCAAATGGAATGTCCTTCAAAAAATTTATTTCTTTGTCCTTGATTTTCAAGTTAACTCCACTTGTCACTTTGAGTATTTGATCTCGCACTTGCCGTCTGAAGAACCTCACCATCACTTCCCTGGGCAGATTATTCTTTCTTGTGAATTCAGAATACGACCTAAAGATCGTATCTATTTCGCTTTGTAAAGTATCCGCTTTAATATCTGCCACAGGGCCTAAAGAGTCACACATAATCTGTTTCAAATTTTCTCCCATCTCTTCGGGGATCCCTTGAAATCTAAGGGTATAGCTTGCCCTTTCCATTTGCAGCTGTAACAAATGAGACTCGTCAGCTGATCCTTTTTCTCCATCTCCGGCATTTGTTTTTTAAGCTTCTTGGTGTTGGCATCCACCTCTTTAAGCTCTTGCTGCGTTTGCTCTGGTTTTTTTGGCCATCTCAGTCCGCTGCAGTTGTTGAGTGTCAAATTCTTGGTGCAATGACATGACTTGTTCCAGCAGATGGTGCAGCGCCTCATTCAGCATCTTTTGAAGAAACTTCTGGAGACTTCAGGAAAAGCTTCTTGGACCCAGCCTGACCTGGCCAGTGGGTGGGGAAAGAGATGATAAAACTCCTGAGAGCAAGGAGGAGGGTCTTTTGGGGGGCTGATTCCATTGAAGCAGACAGAACTCTTAACTGAGGTCTGGAAGAGGTGGCCATAGCCATGTGTTGGCTTGGACACTTGAAGGAGGCTTGAAGGTAATGTAAAGGTAAAGGTAAAGATTTCTCTTGCTTGAAAGCTAGTCAAATCCGACTCTAGGGGGCGGTGCTCATCTCTGTTTCCAAGCCGAAGAGACAGCACTGTCCGAAGATGTTTCCATGGTCATGTGGCCGACATGACTAAACGCCGAGGCGCACGGAACGCTGTTACCTTCCCATTGAAGCGAATTCCCATACTTGCAATTTGTTGCTTTCGAATTGCTAGGTTGGCAGGAGCTGGAGCCAGAGACGGGAGCTCACTACATCACGCAGCACTCGGATCTCGAACTGCCGACCTACAGACCTTCCGGTCTGCAGCTCAGCGTCTTAACCTCTGAGCCACTGCGGCTGAAGGTAATGGGATTCCTGCAAAAGATCTGTAACTTTCTAAACTAAGAAGCCTGCCTTATATTTAACAACTGATAGTGCATGTATAGAGGGAGGGGAAGAGGAATTTCATTTTAGCCTGCCCTTTGGAATCCCTTGCTCGGTTTGGTGCTATGCTAAAAGTATGCTTGGGAACACTTTCTTTTAATAAGTGCTTTATAACTTTTGATCCTGGTAGTGGTTCTCTGTGCCACACAGACAGACATCTTGGGCATGCTATTTTAAAAGGAGCACCAGGAGGAAGAAGAGGGCAGTCCGTTGGAAAGAGACTACTCCCCTACTGGTGCATAAGGCAGCAAGCTGTCCCCATGGTAACCAGACTCTAGGTAGTGGGAGACAAAGAGACAAGGCCTCAGAACATGGAAGGGAAGTTGGGAGTCCAGTGGGCAATTCCTACAAAGGTCAGGTGGTGGCAGCGGTTAAACAGGAAGAGAAAAGCCCCTCCAGGTCTTGGGAAAACCCAGGAGGGCAGGGTGGAAAAGAAGGCCAGAGTGGGACTGTTCTGCCACACCCTGCCACAAATTTTGTTAATCTTTAGGGTGCTCCTGGACTCTTGCTCTTTTCGACTGCTACAGACAGACGAAGACGGCCACCCGTCTTGATCAGAATTCCAAAGGCACATGCAGGCTCAAAAAGGCTGTAGTCTAGGGTCTAGCCTGTCCCTCGGGGACCCTTGCCCCTTGGAACCAACAGTCTACAGAATTTCTTGGTCTGTCCCGGCAAAACTGTTTGGACTTCACCCCCACGGATATCTCCTCCTGTCAGCTGAAAGTAACGTTTTGTGCCGCTGAAGAAACGGGCCTCGTTTCGTGGAAGCTTCGGCCACAGTAAACGTGTTGGCTTTCAAGGTACCGCCAGACGCTTTATTTCTTTCGCTACAGCGAGCCAGCGCGGCTACCCCTTTGGAATTTGTCATAATTATGGGCATTTGGGGCAGTTAATAAATAAAAGTGACTAGGCCTCTTGCACTGGCTGGGTTCTGCGCCAAAAACCAGACCTTTCCTCCAAGAGGTGAACAAACAGAGAGTAGATAATGTCGGAGTTTCCAGGCACGAGGCCCGTGCCTTCCCATGCCTTCCTGGAAAGGCCAAATTTGGGGAGGGGGAAACACACACAAACCCAAGGCCTGTCCCCGGAGCCGCCTGACTTCATCTGCTTAATCAAAATCTACTAAGCAGGCACAAAAGGTTAAGGAAAGCCAGGCTGCTGCTCGTTGTGGCCAAGGGGACATGACACATCTCTGTAATTAGAAAGGAATAACAAGGGACGGAATTAATGGGGTAAAGGAGCACGAAATTAGGCAATTACACACGCCCGGCTTGACGAAGCTGATTACAGCATTTTGCCCACGCCGGGCTGGGGAGAGAAGGGCCAAAGCTGGAGAAGGAAAATCAATAGGGGACCTCTGAGGACCTGAATATAAATGACAGGGAGGTAAGCCACGCTGCTAAATTTGCATTTGTTTGCCGATTTCACTTGTAAGCCCCCTCGTAGTCCGAGGCACTCAAATGCAAGATGCTAGTCAACTGTGTCACTCTGCCTTTCTCAGGCAGTGAAATATCTCCCTCTGCTCGTTTGGCCTTTGAGTCAGTCGCCTAGAGTTGCAGACACCTCCCTGTGCCCATTCTGCAAGTGAGAGTGAGCGGCCGTGGCTCAGTGATAAGAGCATCTGCTTGGCATGCAGAAGGTCTCATGTTCAATCCCCGGCACCCCCCAGTTAAAATCAGCTAGCAGGTGATGAGAAAGACCTCTGCCCGAGACCCTGGAGAATCACTGTCTGTCATGATCTGTGCAGGACTGGGAGCGGGGCCTGGTGCAGCCTGGTCCCAGGAGAGACCAGGCTGCCAGTGAAAGCAGGCAGCCTACAGTCCCCATAAGGCTTAGCAATGGGCTATAGCCAATCAGAGAGGGAGATTCTGTGAGGAGTGTTGCATACTGTGAGGAGAGGGGTCTTAGCTGGTAACTGTGGAAAACGGAGGTGGTTTTTCCCCCGTCTCTCTCTGCGGCCTGGTCACTGTGGGGACAGGCTGGTCTGGGGGAGAGAAAGATCCCCACTGGGCTCAGCGTGAGTGCTAGGCAGGCTGTGGGCCTGGAAGTAGTAACAGGTAGTCGCGTTAGGATCCTGTTTATTTTGCCTTTTCAACATTGTTATACCCTTTTAAAGCACCTTGCCTTGTCCTGTTTTTCCCCAGCCCAGTTCTGTACAAACAAACCCTTTCTGTTTCACTGTTTCTCTGCCTTGGTCATCACGCTCATGTTTTCTCGGCTGTAAAAGGGGCATTTTTGGATGGGCTTGGGAGGGTACCCTGGGCCTTCTCAGGGGACCTGAAGTCCAGAGTGGTGGCGGCTGAAGGTGGAGATCCCTGAGGTCATGACACTGCCAATCTGAGTAGTCCCTACTAGCAGTGTGGGAGGGGTCACGGCTCAGTGATAGAACATCTGCTTGGCATGCAAAAGGTATTGAGATATATGTCAGAGTGATAGAGGTAGCAAGCAGTTACTATGGATCAGTTTGATCTGTTTGTCAGACCTAGCTGTCATGCTAGTAATCATGTAATTACAGCCAGGTGTTTTCTAGCAGGTGTTGCTCTTTCAGGGCTTGTTAGAGTTAGTGATTACATCACCTTGTTAGAGATTGGCTGGGGTTTAGCATAATAGCTATCAGCTTAGTAAGCTGGGGGGGGGGGGACTCAGTTCTCATAGACTAAGGCATGACATGCTGTTCAATAGCCTGTAAATATCTCTGTATATATTCACCTTTATAACTATATAAACTCTCTGTGCACCTTCATAACTGGTCAGTCTCCTGCTTCTTATTTACAACACCCAATAGAAGGTCCCAAGTTCAATCCCCAGCATCTCCAGTTAGAAGGACCAGGTAGGAGGTGATGAGAAAAACTTCAGCCTGAGACCCACTGAGAGCCACCACCGGTCTAAGAGGACAATACAGATCTTGATGGACCGATGGTCTGATTCAGTAGCACACAAATTCCCGTGTACATGTGTGAATTTTAATTGCCCATAAAATGAGGATGGGCAAATATCTACTTTATCATACACTCTTTTTTTTTGGTTTCAGTCGTCAGCTTTTCACTGTTGGCTTTACAGATTTGTTTGTATTGTGTAAATATTTCGTATAGGTTTTTTATGATATATACACGGCATTTATCATATGTCTATGTATCATCTACAATGCTGAATTGGTGATACAAAAACCATGTTGAAAAATGCATGCATTTTAGGAAGGAAAATAACAGCAGCGAGGAAAGAGAAAACAGTGCAAAAAGAAAAATTTATGGGATAGATTTGGGCAAGGAAGGAACAAAATGGAAATGAGGATTTGGAGGACGAAAAATTCAAAACTTGCTGACAATTGGGGGGGGGGATTTTCCCATCAGGGGTACTCATCATCTCAAACTGTGTCTGGAAATTTTTAAAAAAGAAATAGAGCTGGAAATGTCTTTTGCTTTGTGTTATGTGTGTGTTGAGTGCTGTCCAGTTACTTCCGGTTTATGGAGACCGTATAAATGTATGTCCCTTTCAAACCGAGGGCCATGGCTTCCTTAACTGAGTCAAACCATCTCATGGTTACTCTTCCTCTTCCTCTTTTCCTGCTGCCTTCAACTTTTCCTGGCATTCTTGCCTTTTCCAGTGACTCTTGTCTTCTCATACATGACCAAAGTACAATAGCCTCAATTTAGCTTCTAGGGAGCGTTCAGGCTTGATTTTATCTAGAACCCTCTGAATCAGAGGCTCTTTTTTTTTTTAAACTGCCCCCAAAGGGGCAGGGTTTTATTACATTTTCCACATAACATACACAAACAATCATAACATATACATACATACTAACAGTACATACAAATACATGGAGGTTATTTTCAATTTTACCAATATTTATACTGATGCCTATTCCACCTTAATAACAATTTCTCATGAACTGTGTAAGCAACTTTTCTGTCTCTATCATCCTAACAGGTAAATATTTCATTTAGTAAACTCTTAGTCTGTCCCTTGCAAGCTTGCCTACATATATTTATCACACCAATTATAGAACCGTGACCAAGTATTCTGGAATGTCAAATCTGTTGCGCCTTTTATCAATAAAGTCAATTTATCCAATTCCGCGGCCTCCAAGATTTTATTTACTAGTTCTCGTTTTGTTGGTATCTCCGGTAATTTCCAATATTTTGCATAGAGAATTCTTGCAGCAGTAGTTAAAAAAACAATCAAATAACGATCATCTTTGTTAGAATTATCAGGTAGAATATTCAACAACAAAGTCTCTGGTGTAAATGGTACTACCGTCCCTAGTACCCTTTGCAAGATTTCATGTACCATTACCCAATATTTCTTAGATCTTTCACAATGCCACCACATGTGGTAAAATGAGGGTCTGATGTGTCTTGCTGGAGGTCCATGGGTTTCTGTAATACTCTCGTCCAACACCACATCAACTTTCTTCCTGCCCAAACATCTTCATCACGTTACATGTTAATTTGCCATTCAGCCTTCTATACGTTTGAACCTTACCTCCTGTTCCACTGTATTTGAAAAAGCGTGCTTTGCACATGAAAACTCATACCTTGAATAAACCTTTGTTGGTCTTAAAGGTACCCCTGGACTTTAAATTTGTTCTAACTTGATCTTGGTCGCCAGGGTCATCTTTTGCTTTAATTGCCTATAAAAAGGGGACACTGCCTTAATGGCCTGAAACTGGAAGGCGGGATCCCATGAGTACGGGACACAGTCTTTCAAACTTTCATGCCAACGGGGTGTGAAACAAACAAACAAAAAGAAATGTACAGCCAGAAACATATTTCCCATTGAAACTGACAGAAAAGAATTCGGAATGTGAATGGGTATGAACACTGTGATAATGGGAATGAATAGTGAACAGCAGGAGCAGAAAAAGAATGAAAAACGTTCATCACTTCTCTTGCTTCCATTGAGAGCCAGTTTGGTATAGTGGTTAGGAGCGCGGACTCTAATCTGGGAGAACTGGTTTGATTCCCCACTCCTCCACATACAGCTGCTGGAGTGACCTTGGGTCAGTCACAAGTTCTTTTAGAGCTGTTCTCTCAGGAGCAGTTCCCGAAAGAGCTCCCTCAGCCCCACCTACCTTACAGGGTGTCTGTTGTGGGGAGGGGAAGGGAAAGGAGATTGTAAGGTGCCCAGAGACTCCTTTGGGTAGTGAAGGGTGGGGTGTAAATCCAGTCTCCTCCTCCTCCTCCTCCTCCTCTTCTTCTTTTTCTTCTGCATCATCAGAATTCTATAATGGCTTGCAGGTGTGCCCACCAAATTGGACCTAATCTGAGATATCAGGTTAGTTACGTCTACATCTCCATCCATCCATCCATCCATCCATCCATCCATCCATCCATCCAATAAGAGTAGAGGGCAGAGAGTAGAGGTTCTCACTCAGACATTAATCTGAGTGAGAACCTAAGCCTTTAAAATTACATTTCCCCAGCTAACTTCCCTTCGTGCTCACTGACACAGAAAGACCCCTGAAAGTATGGGACTCAATTAACACCGAGAGATCAGTCCATGAGAGCTATCTTAACACATCTCTGTCTGCAATAACGAAGTGATAAGAGGACAGAGGGAAGCAACGAAGGCCAAGCAACGAACTGGCAAAACGTAGAACTTTAGAGGGTTTATTGTGGGGTGACATGCAAGAAAGCTCCCCGTCAGATAAGCACGGCAGGGGAGAGGCGATGGCTCAGTGGCTGAGCATCTGCTTTCTGTGCAGAAGGTCCCAGGTTCGTCTCCTCGCATCTCCAATTAAGAGGATCAGGGGATTTGAAAGACCTCTACCCGAGACCCTGGAGAGATGCTACCAGTCTGAGTAGACAGTACTGACCCTGAGCAGACAGTATAAAGCAGCTTCACGTGACTCTGCTGGTGTCTGATGAAAATTACACACCAGTAAGAACATAAGCCAAGGTTGGATCAAGCCAATGGCCCATCCAGTCCAACACTCTGTCACACAGTGGCCAAAAATACCAGGTGCCATCAGGAGGCCCACCAGTGGGGCCAGGACACTAGAAGCCCTCCCACTGTTGCCCCCCCCAGCACCAAGAAGACAGAGCATCCCTTGCCCCAGATAGAGAGTTCCTATCTATACCTTGTGGCTAATAGCCACTGATGGACCACTGCTCCATAGGTTTATCCAATTCCTTCTTGAAGCCGTCCATGCTTGTAGCCGCCGCCTACTCCTGGGGCAGTGAATTCCATGTATTCATCACTCTTTGGGTGAAGAAGGACTTCCTTTTATCCTTTCTAACCCGACCGCTCAGCAATTTCATGGAGTGCCCAGGAGTTCTTGCATTGTGAGAAAGGGAGAAAAGGACTTCTTTCTCGACCTGCTCTATCCCATGCGTCATCTTAGAAATTAAATAAATAAATAAATAAGTAGAAATAAAAGGACTGACAATGGCCGTCATGCAATTAAAGACTTCTTTGCATATTGGACAATCCGTGAGTCAAGTAATACAGAAGGGCAGATCTCATTGGGAGAAACTTCCACCCAGTGAGAACAGGTGGTGGAGCACAGGGGTGGGGGCGTCAGATAAGGATCTATGAGACTCACGCCCAGATCTACCCTCTGCCACGGAAGCTGGCTGGGTACCCTTGAGCCATTCGTTCTCTCTCAGACTAGCCTACCTTGCAGGGCTGTTCTAAGGACAAAATGGATGAAGGGAGAATGTGGTAAGCTGCTTTGGGTCCCCCTCGGAGAGAAAAGCAGGATATAAATATTGAAATCAATAAATAAACAGTTCAATAATGGAGTCGATTACCTGGATTGGGGGAGGGTCTTCATCACTGGTGGTCTTCAAGCAAAGCTTGGATAGGAGTGCTCAAGGTTTGAATTTCTTGCACTGAGCACAGGTTCGGACCACGTGGCATTAATTAGCTACATCTGCATTTGGCAAGCCAGTGTAGCATAGTGCTTAAGAGTAGGGGTGCGCAAAAAAATCATTTTGGGGGGGATTCGGGTATACTGGACCCCCAAAATATCGGTATTCCCAAGTTCCAAATAATGGTATGTTATTCAGATTCGTTTTTTCCAGGTTTCTGAATTTTTGGGTCCATTATTCCCTCTGAGGAAACTGATAAGGTATCAGTTATCCGAATGCATGCCCCTAGTTAAGAGTGCTGCACTAGTATCCGGGAGTCCCAGGTTCGAATCCCCACTCGTGCCATGGAAGCTTGCTTGGGCCAGTCACGCTCTTTTGGCCTAGCCTACCTCACAGAGTTGTCGTGAAAATAAAATGGAGGAGAACAATGAAAGCCACTTTGGGTCCCCACTGGGGAGAAAGGGCAGGGGTATTAATTAATAAATGAAACTTTATTTCAATATCAAATCGTTCTGAAAGAAAATGCATTTTGCACCCATCTTCTAAAAGGAGAGGCGCTCCCCACCCCCATGCTATTTTCTCCGGCTGAATCTGAGTAGATTTTTAACCTGCTGGTGCATGCAGGAGATGGAATTGGGAAACCTCCTTCACAGAAAGTTATTTTACAAACTCTCTCCCTCACTCCAGATGTCTGGCAAAGGCCTCATTGTTCAGAGAAGGTTTCCACCACCAAGCATTCATGATGCTGGGTTCCTATGGGGAGGGCCAAAAGCATAACATCTTCCAAAACCAACACTGTTCCTCCCTCGGTAGGGGCCATGGCTCAGTGGCAGAGCCTCTGCTTTGCATTCAGAAGGTCCCAGGTTCAATCCCCTGCATCTCCAGCTGAAAGGATCAGGTAGGATGTGATGGGAAAGATCTCTGCCTGAGGCCCTGGAGAGCTGCTGCCAATCTGAGTAGACAAGACTGGGGTCCGAACTGGCAGAGACTGACCAAGACAGACAGTGTGCAACTGCAATAAAAAAGGCCAACGCTATACTAGGGATTATTAGGAAGGGAACTGACCTGATCCAACATTGGCTTCTCTTGCGTTCTTATCTTGATAGACCCCAGGTCTGATTCAGTATAAGGCAGCTTCATCTGTTCAGCAATGTTCAAACAGAAGTAATGATGCCATCAGACCCTCCCTCGTGATCTCAATGTTCTGATCTTATCAGAGAACCCTGGAGGAACCACCACCCCATCCCTTCTGTCCATGGAGCCCTCAGAAGATACTCTGAGTCATTTTTAGTCTACTGTTATCAAAAGGTACTTTTTCATGTCTCATCAGCAGAAGAAGGAAGCCACAAAAAATCATTCGCTGAACCCGCTGGACCTCCTTCCCTCTCCAGGAGTTTCACTGCAGTCAATAAATGAACTCATTCAACGTCCTTAAAAAGTAAGAGAAGAAGGGGGGATTTCAAGGTCTGGCGGAAAACCAGAGCAATCCCTTTCCGAACGTGTACGAGGCCGAGCCTGATATTTCCCTGCCCGTTAAAGATCCTGCTAACGATTCCCTGACAAAGCGTCTGAAGTCTTTGAAGAATTACCCACCCTGGCAAAGAAGGTTAGACCGATGAGTTAAAAATACAAAGTTGCAAGTCTTAGGCAATCAAACGGATATCCACGGGTAGCAACCAAAATGGCTGTGTCAGGTCATCAACGCTTTAAAAAGAAGAGGTAATTAGTGCCGAGAAATCCAGAAGGGAGATTTCCCTTCCCAGAGGCTGCAGAAATAGTACGGAGGTTCTTCAATCCTAAACAGATTTCGACAGAAGGCATTAGACAGATTCTCAGAGGAAAGCTCTTG
Source organism: Gekko japonicus (assembly GCF_001447785.1). Taxonomy (NCBI): domain Eukaryota; kingdom Metazoa; phylum Chordata; class Lepidosauria; order Squamata; family Gekkonidae; genus Gekko; species Gekko japonicus. The sequence goes on along the minus strand of NW_015173181.1, from coordinate 82,370 downwards.
ATCAACGGATATTAGCAATGGCTGCTAACATGAACCCTCGTGTACAGAAATAATATTCTTTCTGAATCCCTGAAGGTGAGAGAAAACAGCATGGAATCATCGAGCCAGAAGGGACCACCGTTGTCACCTAGTCCAACCCCCTGCACAATGCAGGAAATTCACAAACTACCTCTCTCCCCACACCCCCAGGGACCCCTGCTCCGTGCCCAGAAGATGGCAAAGCAAACAAAAACCCCTCCAGGATCTCCAGCCAAACTGGATTGGAGAAAATGGCTTCCTGACCCCAAAGCAGCCATCGGAATTTCCCTGGGCACGTAAGAAAGGGCCACGAGGACTAAGCACTCATTCATCCCTTCCTGCCCTCCCTCTCACGATCTGCCTAAGCTCACAGAGTCAGCATTGCTGTCAGATGCCCAGCTAGCAGAAAAAAGGCCAAGCTGCAGTTATAGGTGGAACCAGAAATGGAGACTTGATGGACCACTAAGGCAATCCATGAGTCCTTCAGGACTTTGCCGTAACTGCCTTACCTTTAGGACATCTTCATCAGCTGATCGGCAGTCCGTGGACTCCGATACATCGCTCACTGACCCATCTTCTTCTACGGCGATCACTTTTACAGGAATGGACACCGTCTTCCCTGTCAGAATGGCCGTGTTAAGGACTTCTGTATCCTACAGGGGGGGAAAAAGGGGGAACACTTTTAATTCAGCATGATTTCTGGGCATATTTTAGGACTTTTCAGAGATCAGTTGCGCTGTTCATCGATCTTTGTCGTGGAGCTGCAGTTCTAAAATTGTGTAAAAACAATGGTTTATGAAGTTAACAAGACGACTTATCCATTGCTCAGTGGTGGTGGAAAGTGCCGTCAAGTTGCAGCCAACTCATGGTGACCCTGTAGGGTTTTCAAGGGAAGAGATGAACAGAGGTGGCTTGCCACTGCCTGCCTCTGCAGAGTGACCCTGGGCTTCCTTGGTGGTCTCCCATCCAAGTACAAACCAGGGCGGACCCTGCTTAGCTTCTGAGATCCGACAAGACTGGGACAGACGGGGCGATCTAGGGCCATGATCACACGGGCAGTTTGGCCCGACACAGCCACTCCTCCCCTCCAGATCAAATGGGCACAGTCAGACAGCGACATCTGTCAGGCATTCCCCAGCTATCCTTATCTTATCATAGGATGACTTGGAGCCGGGGTAAAAAGGCACCACATCCAATGTTCCCTCTAAGCTGTGGAGTCTTATGAGCAAAAATCCTACTTTGTGAGCTACTGGAATTAAAAGTTGTGAGCAGGCGATTTGGCTACTGCATAAATTAGTTTGCTCTGGAGCCATCCTTCCTGAGCGAAGACAAAAATGTGTGAGCCGGAGGCTAAAAAATTGTGAGCTAGCTCACACTAACTCAGCTTAGAGGGAACACTGACCACATCACAAGTGATGTTTTCGGTCCCCCACAGTGTCGTTGCGCGTGGCTGGATGTCTGAAAGCGGGGGAGTGCGCGCAGAACCGATTTGGCAGTCTGAACCTGCAGACCCATTCTGCCACTAGGGAGGGTTATGCACACACATGCATTTTGGGATGTTTTTGACAGTGTGTTCCATGGCTGAGGCGCTGCAATAATGTGGATGTCTCCACAAGTAACCCGCAGCAGGGTGTGCCGTGTGGCCGATATGCCCCGCAACACTTTAAACTGGTTCAATTAGAGGCGGCACCATATTACACCAGGACACCACTGTGACCATGGCCTAGGTCAGGGCATTCATTGCTCTGTCAAGCTAGCATTGTCCATTCTAACTGTGAGCACCTCGCCAGGGTTTCAGACTGAGAAAGGAGGTCCCCAACGTTTGCTGCTACCTGTAACTGGAGATAGCAGGGTCTGAGCCCGGAATCCTATGTAAAAGAAGAAGAGGAGGAGAAGAGATTAGATTTATATCCTGCCCTTCACTTGGAGTCTCAGAGCGGCTTACGGTCTGGTCTCCTTCCCTTCCTCTCCCCACAACAGACAGGTAGGTGGGGCTGAGAGAGCTCTTTCATGGACTGCTCTTTTTATGAACAGCTCTGAGAGAACTTGTGACTGACCCAACATCACTCCAGCAGCTGCTGTAGAGGAGTGGGGAATCGAACCCGGTTCTCCCAGATTAGAGTCCATGCTCTTAACCACTACACCAGGGGTAGCCAAACTTGCTCAGTGTAAGAGCCACATAGAATAGAACAAGAGAGAGATCTTGGAGTTGTAGTAGATAACTCACTGAAAATGTCGAGACAGTGTGTGACTGCAATAAAAAAGGCCAATGCTATGCTGGGGATTATTAGGAAGGGTATTGAAAACAGATCAGCCAATATCATAATGCCCCTATATAAATCAATGGTGCGACCTCATTCGGAATACTGTGTGCAGTTCTGGTCACCACACCTTAAAAAGGATATTATAGCTTTGGAAAAAGTGCAGAAAAGGGCAACTCGAATGATAAAAGGGTTGGAACACTTTCCCTATGAGGAAAGGTTAAAGCGCTTAGGGCTCTTTAGCTTGGAGAAAAGACGACTGAGGGGTGACATGATCGAGGTTTATAAGATTATGCATGGGAAAGAGCAGGTAAAGAAAGAGGTACTTTTCTCCCTTTCTCACAATACAAGAACCCGTGGGCACTCCATGAAATTGCTGAGCGGTCGGGTTAGAACGGATAAAAGGAAGTACTTCTTCACCCAAAGAGTGATTAACACTTGGAATTCACTGCCACAGGAAGTGGTGGGTGCTACAAGCATGGACGGCTTCAAAAGGGAATTAGATAAGCATATGGAGCAGAGGTCCATCAGTGGCTATTAGCCACAAGGTATAGCTAGGGGCTCTGGGGCAAGTGATGCTCTGTCTTCTTGGTGCTTGGGGGGGGGGTCAACAGTGGGAGGGCTTCTAATGTCCTGGCCCCACTGGTGGACCTCCTGATGGCACTGGTATTTCTGGCCACTGTGTGACACAGAGTGTTGGACTGGATGGGCCTTTGGCCTGATCCAACATTGGCGTCTCTTATGTTCTTATGTTCTTATGATAACCATCTTCAAGTACTTGAAGGGCTGTCATATAGAGGATGGGGCAGAGTTGCTGTCTGTTGCCCCAGAAGGTCGGACCAGAACCAACAGGTTGTAATTAAATCAGAAGAATTTCCAGCTCAATGTTCTGGTCACCGCACCTTAAAAAGGATATTATAGCTTTGGAAAAAGTGCAGAAAAGAGCAACTCGAATGATAAAAGGGTTGGAACACTTTCCCTATGAGGAAAGGTTAAAGCGCTTAGGGCTCTTTAGCTTGGAGAAAAGACGACTGAGGGGTGACATGATCGAGGTTTATAAGATTATGCATGGGAAAGAGCAGGTAAAGAAAGAGGTACTTTTCTCCCTTTCTCACAATACAAGAACTCGTGGGCACTCCATGAAACTGCAGAGCGGTCGGGTTAGAACGGATAAAAGGAAGTACTTCTTCACCCAAAGAGTGATTAACACATGGAATTCACTGCCACAGGAAGTGGTGGGTGCTACAAGCATGGACAGCTTCAAAAGGGAATTAGATAAGCATATGGAGCAGAGGTCCATCAGTGGCTATTAGCCACAAGGTATAG
>NW_015173181.1:44581-77974 GCF_001447785.1 Gekko japonicus | reverse complement strand
TCAGCAGTGGCTTAATGACACTCTTCACCGCTACACCCACACCTCTGCTTTTTAAACAACCATTCTAGTCATTACACCATACTCCAAGATTTATTCCCTCTGTCCTCCTGCTCCCCTGCGGCCCCATCCCCCGTTGGGTGCATTTCCACCTCCGGCAGTGCTCTGCAACTGGTTCCAAGCCATCTGGGAAGGCCTGTGCCGGGCACGTGGCCCGTGCCCGCCCCCTCCCGCCTGGGAAGGACCACACGGCAGGTGTTAGAGCCCACAGGCAGCAGGTTGGATCACTTGTCTTCGATTATTTGTAACAAAAAGGACATTGTTATGGTATTTGATCACAACTGCCAGAATGACTTACGCACAATCTTGGAAGCAAGACAGAGTGCCAGAAAAATGGGAATGGATAAAGAAAATGCTTTTTATGGCAGAAATGGACAAACTGACAAGGAAACGTAATAATAAAGAAGATGAAGAATTTTTTGCAGAACGGATAGACTTTAAAGAATATGTGGAGACTAATTGGGATGTTAAAAACATTTTACTTTGCTTTGATAGTTATTAAGAACAGAATATGAAAAAGAAATTGACTGAATAGATGGCTATAATGTTACCTGAAAAATTGATAATGAATATGAATATGTAGTAATTGGAAAAAAAATAAGAAGTTTTAATGCATTCTAAAAATTGAGCAGTAAAAGGGACAATGAGGGGGTGAGAGCATTGCGGGAGGCCAAGAGAAGTGGGGGGAGGAGATACGAGAAAAGGGTATATGTTGAAAGAAAAGTTGTAATATTGAACATGTTGTTATATCCGAATAATAAAAAAGTTTGATAAATAGATTATTTGTCCTACGGTGTTGGGACTGTTGAACCGCTTCTTCTACACAGCAAGCTCTGAAATATAATATTACTTTTGGATTACGTCTATCTAGGAGCCAGCTATCTAGATAGGAGAATATTTGGACTGTTCTATTTTTGCTACTTTGATTATGTATTTGATTGCCTATATATTAATTTTGCTAATACTTAGAAGGGTGATTATATTAATTGCCAATCAGAGCAGACAAGACACAAGATCAACCTTGACAGACCGGTGATCAGTTTAACACAGCTGTCGCCAGGCCCCTCCCTCTCCAGAGTCTTAAATGTATCTTAAATAGATGAATAATATCTCCCTTCTAGAAATGCCAACTGTTCTCCACTGTGACACAGCGCCACCACTGCACATGGCCAAATGGTGGTACTACAGCTACTTGCTCAGTACTGATCACATGACATAAGAAGCCAACAGGATTCCATCTAACCCAATGAAGCATTCACTTGGGCCAAGTTTCCTAGTCCAAGAGTCTCATCACCCACATAGGGTCTGAGTTGTTTTTTGCCACCCCGGCCTACACTTATCCACACTCACCACTGACTTGCCTTCAGCCTGCTAGTCCTGATACTGTTGCCTTCACATGGCTGTCTCCTTCCAACTCCTCGCCTCCAAGAAGCTATCATCATCTTTGGGTTTTGGTCGTCTTCCAAATGTCCCTAAGTAGGGTGGCTATATGTTCAGAGGCAGTCAACTTCTGAATCCCAGAGACAGGAGGCAACATTGGGGAAAGGCCTCGGCCTCCATGCCCAGGGCATGGAGGCCGAGGCCTTTCCCCAATGTTGCCTCCTGTCTCTGGGATTCAGAAGTTGACTGCCTCTGAACATATATAGGTTGGCCTCTGTGTGAGACAAGTTGTGAGACATATATAGGTTGTGAGACATATATAGGTTGTGTGAGACATATATAGGTTGGCCTCTGTGTGAGACAAGTTGTGAGACATATATAGGTTGTGAGACATATATAGGTTGTGTGAGACATATATAGGTTGGCCTCTGTGTGAGACAAGTTGTGAGACATATATAGGTTGTGAGACATATATAGGTTGTGTGAGACATATATAGGTTGGCCTCTGTGTGAGACAAGTTGTGAGACATATATAGGTTGTGAGACATATATAGGTTGTGTGAGACATATATAGGTTGGCCTCTGTGTGAGACAAGTTGTGAGACATATATAGGTTGTGAGACATATATAGGTTGTGTGAGACATATATAGGTTGGCCTCTGTGTGAGACAAGTTGTGAGACATATATAGGTTGTGAGACATATATAGGTTGTGTGAGACATATATAGGTTGGCCTCTGTGTGAGACAAGTTGTGAGACATATATAGGTTGTGAGACATATATAGGTTGTGTGAGACATATATAGGTTGGCCTCTGTGTGAGACAAGTTGCTGGACTACATGGACTATTGGTCTGATCCAGCAGGGCTCTTCTTATATTCTTATATTCCTATAAAGTGATTTCCTTCTCCAATGCCCTAAAGAGCGGGACCTCCGTTTTCCTAGTCAGATAGAGCCTGCACCAACTATGCTGGAAGGCCAAATGCTAATCTCAAGAAATCTTTTCCCCATCAATAAACTCCACCTAGTGACACCAGAGGGGCCACTGAGCCATCTACATCTCCTCGGATACATTCTCAAATGGAGTATGTTAATGGGTCCATTAGCGGAAAATTCTTCTTCACGTCACCATGGATGCTGTTTGACTAATTACTCCGGTTGCGCTAGTACTGCATTCATGCTTGCCAAGGCTTAGATAAGGAGCAATGAAGACCGAGGATAAAGAATTCTCCAGAGGCACTTGCAACAAACTGCATGGCCCAGAAAAGTATCATTAGTGAATAGGCTCAAATTTGGACTCCGCTGTGGCAACTATGAGCTTTTCCACCCCACATTCTCAAATTGAGAAAATATCTCACATCAACATCCATCTGCTTGTAAGATTATGGGACCCTCTGGGCCAATGGCTCATCAAATGTTAAAATTGTTCCCAGACTTTCAAATGGAAGACAGTGTGAGTGAATAAGGAGGCACGGCCCAATCTCATCAGATCTTGAAGGCTAAGAAGGTTGGGACTTGGAAGGGAGACCACCAAGCAAGACTGCAGAAGAAGGCAATGACAAACCACCCCTGCTTCCCCCTTGCCTTGAAAGCCCCTTGCTGGGGCTGCTGTAAGCAAGGTTGGAGAGCACCAAGCAAGACTCTACAGAGGAAGGTAATGGCAAACCACCCCTGCTTCTCCCTTGCCTTGAAAGCCCTTTGCTGGGGTTGCTGTAAGCAAGGTTGGAGAACACCAAGCAAGACTCTGCAGAGGAAGGTCATGGCAAACCACCTCTGCTTCTCCCTTGCCTTGAAAGGCCCTTGCTGGGGCTGCTGTAAGCAAGGCTGGAGAGCACCAAGCAAGACTCTGCAGAGGAAGGCCATGGCAAACCACCTCTGCTTCTCCCTTGCCTTGAAAGGCCCTTGCTGGGGTCCCCATCAGTCTGCTGTAACTTGACAGCACTTTATCCACATGATATCAAGGGTGGAGAGAAAGTGGCATGGCATAGCCTGATCTCATCAGATCTCAGAAGCTAAGCAGGGTCGGTTCTTGGACGGGAGACCACCAAGGAAGGTTCTGCAAAGGAAGGCCATGGCCAACCACCTCTGCTTCTCCCTCGCCTTGGAAGCCCCTTGCTGGGGTTGCCGTAAGCAGGGTTGGTTCTTGGATGGGAGACCACCAAGGAAGGCTCTGCAGAGGAAGGCCAATGGCAAACCACCTCTGCTTCTCCCTTGCCTTGAAAGGCCCTTGCTGGGGTCACCATAAGTTGGCTGCAGTTTGGTGACACTTTGCGCACACACCCGCGTGGGTGAATTATCCCATATGCAGAAAGCTAGCATGAAAGGGAGAAATGCTCACCTTCTTCACGACATGAAGGGCTTTAAGAACCTGGTAAAAACCACTGATCAACAAAGCACACATTGCAGAATAAAAGGCTACAGAACGGGAACTCGCATCATCCGTGCTACACTTTGCACGACACAAACCAAAAGTTGGACACTTTCCTCTCTCCAGTTGCTTTATGTTCGCTTATGATGATCGGGCTCATTTTTATGCAGCCGTCTCCCAGTGCGGAGAGACGGAATTTGCAGTTGGTGGGGGTGAAGAATGCAGAAAAGGGTAGGAGGGCTTTCTATTATTATTTTTACTAGAAAGGTTATAGACCGAAGATGATTAAAAGGGAAATCTCCGTGAGATTGGTGGATTTGCATTTCCATAAAGTATTAATAAACTCAGCAGAGACTCATTATCTAGGCACTCCAGGGAGTATATTTGTCCACCTGAGAGGTGGCTGGAATAGACGACAACAAAAGAGAAGCACAACGATCTGTCAGAAGGGAGTAGCCCACTGATTTAAGCAATAAATAGAAATGCACAGGGAAGATGGAGCCCAATCCATCGCTTCCCTTGTGTGCAATGCATAGAGTTGGGCTGGAAGTAGGGATATGTATGGAGCATTATCATGTGCTTTCCCACACAAGGCTCACAACAGAATGCACGCAGATACACAGCAATGTGCTTGACCAGATGGCCTGCAATGAGGGGGAAAGGAAGTGGGAGAGGCATATCCCATAATGGCTTATTCTGGAGGGGAAGACTTGGATTGGAAGGAAAGCAAGTCCCTAACTGTTTAGCCCAGGGGTGTCAAACATGCGGCCTGGGGGCTGGATCAGGCCCCCAGAGGGCTTCTATCAGGCCCGTAGTGGAACTGGCTGTCTTCTGCTTCTTTTTCCAGTTCTGCTGCTGATGTGTCATCGTAGGTTTACAGTTTACAGATACACACCTGAACAGCAGGCTCAAGATTGCAACAGCACAGATGTTTTGATGCAATGATTCAGAACAAGAGGTGTCAGTTATCAGACACTGTTAAATAAACAAAACAGTGCAAGAATGCTGATGTTTTCAGCATGTTTTTATGTTAAGTTAAAAAAAAACCCTTTGTGTTTGTGTCCTTTATAAAGCTTATATCTCCGCTACCTGGCATTACATTTTACGGCACACTTGGCCCGGCCCAACAAGGTCTCATTTATGTCAGATCTGGCCCTCAGCTTGGTGTAGTGGTTAAGTGTGCAGACTCTAATCTGGGAGAACCGGGTTTGATTCCCCACTCCTCCACTTGCACCTGCTGATGTGACCTTGGGTCAGTCACAAGCTCTGGCACAGCTGTCCTTGAAAAAGAGCAGTTTGTGTCAGAGTTCTCTCAGCCCCACCCACCCTTCTTCTTCTTCTTCTTCTTCTTCTTCTTCTTCTTCTTCTTCTTCTTCTTCTTCTTCTTCTTCTTCTTCTTCTTCTTCTTCTTCTTCTTCTTCATAACAAACGAGTTTGACACCCGTGGTCTAGCCCCTCTTGATGACTCCTTAAGAGACCCCAGTTTGTGCCTTCTAATAGCACCAAGAGGCAGATGTTGCTTTACAGGTCTTGGAAAATAGCCGGTATTTGGGGAACGTACACCCAAAATTCAGAAGCAGGATGACACCGAACAGAGGAGTGCAGGGATGTGATTAAATTGGCTGGCATGATGGATAATCCCCGTGGCAGAATTGTGGAGAGACAGAACGAGACTCAGCCCTTTTAGTGGCTTGCATCTAATACTCTGGAATCTCTGTAGGCTGCCAGCTTCGCTCATAAAAAAGACAAAAGATCTTCTCAGCCTCCAAAAAATATGACCAGAAACCACTGGGAAACAGGCCCTGGGAAAACACTCACAAAGATACAGTAAAGTCAAAAGATTGTCTCTACCAGGCTGATTGGCACTAGAGTGAATCGGATATCATGGAGGATTGCCGACTGGCAAGCTTGTCCCTTGGCAAAATTAAAACTAGCCCGGGCAGATGTGCCTTTCGGTGTCTATGCTAGCAAGCACAGCATCTTGGATGACCAATCACAAAGTGACCGGAAAGGAAAGGCAGAATAAAGAAAGGAGATCGCTCTCTGGGTTCCTTGGGGGGAGGCTGTATTCCAGGTAGAGCCTTTGGGGTACTGGGCTAGACCTGAGGAGGACCAAACTACAGCACTGGGCCATCAGTAGCAGGCAGCAGAGAAGAAAAAGAAGAAGAAGATTGGATTTATACCACACTCTTCACTCGGAGTCTCAGAGCGGCTTACAAACTCCTTTCCCTTCCCCTCCCCACAACAGACACCCTGTGAGGTAGGTGGGGCTGAGAGAGCTCTTTCCAGAACTGTCCTTGAGAGAACAGCTCTGACAGAACTACGGCTTGCCCAAGGTCATCAAGCAGCTGCAAGTGGAAAAGTGGGGAGATCAAACCCAGTTCTCCAAGATTAGAGTCCGTGCACTTAACCACTACACCAAACTGGCTCTCATTGTAAGGTAGCAATAATTAGAGAGTAGACCATAAAGAGCCATTTATGTGATCTAATCAAACTCACATGCTACAGGACCTTGGAGAGCGCCCAGGGTCTGATGACAGCCATTGGCCGATTCCTTTTATCTCAAGTGAGACTAGATGACTGGCAGTGCCCCACCCATCAAATGGTTTAGAGCCTAGTACACAAACACCACTGAATGCCCTAAAATGTCTTCTCCAGAATGGACCCAGAAGATGCAAAACAGCCTTGCGTGGTTGATGGGTTGATTCTGAGTCCTCTCCTGAAAAGGTCTAAGCTGTTAATCAGCATGGTAAGAAAATCACCTTCCACTTCCTTACTCCTCAGAGAGGTCTATGGAGTTCCTCTCTGTCTCTATCACTGGTGTATTCAAAGGCTCTAGGACCAACTTGGGCAGAAAAAGCTAACGGAAGACCATCATTGGATGGGTCATCATAGGAGAAATAAGAGGCCGTGGTGGCTCAGTGGTTAAGATGCTGAACTGCAGACCGGAAGGTCGGTAGTTCCGCAGTTAGAGACCCAAGTGCTGTGTGACGGAGTGAGCTCCCATCTCTGGTCCCAGCTCCTGCCAACCTAGCAGTTCGAAAGCAAGAAATTGCAAAGAAGATAAATAGGTACTGCTTTGGTGGGAAGGTAACAGAATTCTGTGTGCCTCGGCATCTAGTCATGCTGGCCACATGACCATGGAGACATCTTTGGACAGCGCTGGCTCTTCGGCTTGGAAACGGAGATGAGCACCGCCTCCTAGAGTCGGATTCAACTAGCATTTGAGTAAGGGAAACCTTTACCTTTACATAGGAGAAGTAGGGGGGCATCCAAAGTAGGGAAATGATAAGATGTGGAAGACTCTCTGCCTCTGACTACCTGTGTTCATGACCAGCATTGCTAAGCCATATTTTGAGTAATTCCAGCTTCAAAGCCAAAGGCTCCATTATAATATTTCATCAGAGTTTGCCGTAATGATAATTGTGCCCTAATAACTGTGCCGCTACACACATTTTAAACTGTAAACCACTTTGGAGATCTCAGCAAAATGATGATGGACAATTGCATTAAGTGAATGCACATCTTCATCACAAGCGCATAGCCTGAGGCTCCATACTTTCAAGGGGACCCCTGCTCTTCTTTATGAAAGGAAATGATCAGCATACACACGACTTCATCGTGGTGTATGCAGGGTGAAAATGGGAAATACCCTGCATGCACGGAATTCCCTATAAGGAGATGTCACAAGATCCAGAGGAGTCCCCCTCGCTGCTGCTATCGTCTTCTAGCCCCCCCTTGCTCTGCCACCTTGTGGTCCTGTCCTTAAAGCAGCAGGGACCTCAAACACCTGAACGGGGAGGGGGCTTACTACACCACCCCTGCCAATCCGTCCCTTCTGGATGGTGGGCTCTCAGTGTCTCTCTCTGTCCCTCGCGCCTTTTCCAATCCAGGTCGCCATCATCGGCCTCTTGGCGCTGCTTCCTTTTATTCCTCCCCCCATGCCCCAGTGTTCCCTGTGCTCTCCCTGCCCTCCTCCCACCCCGAGCCCCGCCCCCCTACCTAGCTGAGGACGCCGACCTAAGGGAGGGGCCACGACTTCCGTTCCGCCTTCTGGACTCAGGCGGGCTGCAGCAGGGTGGTCCCGTGCGGGACACGGAGCTCGAGTAGCACATGGGCGCCCGGCGGTTCTGCTGCTGCCACTTTTGGAGGGGTGCGTGTTGCCTGCCAATGGTCCATCTTTGGCCGGCGTGCTCTGGAGCCACCCGGCACCCCAGGTGAGCAGAGGGGGGTCCAGTGGCTGTCCTCCTGGAGTCGGGTGAGGCTGTGATGGTGGTGTGTGGGGGGGCAGCAGTCCCGACATCGAGACAGGAGAGTCTAAAGAGTCTGGGACTTTTCAGTTTACAAAAGAGACAACTGGGGGGGCATGATAGAGGTTTATAAAATTATGTGCATGGGGTGGAGAGGGTTGACAAAGAGACATTCTTCTCCTTCTCCCAAAACACTACAACTCGAGGGCATCCAATGAAGCTTATGGGTAATAGATTCAGGATGGATGAAAGGAAATACTTCTTTACACAGAGAGTGATTAAAATGTGGGATTTGCTGGTAGCGGATGTAATGATGGCCACAGGCTTTAAAAGGGGATTAGATAGCTTCATGGAGGAGAGGACTATCAGTGGCTACCAGTCATGGTGACTAAAGGGAACCTCCACGTTCAGAGACAGTCAACCTCTGAATCCCAGTGCCAGGAGGCAACATCAGGGGAAGGCCTCAGCCCTGCTGTCGGACCTCCAAAGGAATGGTTTGGCCACTGTGTGAGGCAGACTGCTGGACTAGATGGACCAGTGGTCTGATCAAGCAGGGTTCTTCTCACGTTCTTATGAAGGCCTCAGCCTCCGTGCCCTGTTGTTGGCCCTCCAGAGGAACTGGTTGGCCACCATGTGAGAAGGATGCTGGACTAGATGGACCACTGATCTGATCCAGCAGGACTCCTCTTCTGTTCTTAATTCCATCCTGGCTTTGGAGACAATACAATTTGGGACAGTAGGCCGCGAGCCCTAGAGCTACATTTTAAAGCACAGGGATCTCGTTTCAACTCTCTCGCAGTGTTATATTTTAAGTGCACACTGCATGCTGGAGGTTCTCCCCCGCTGAGTGGAAGCAGACCATTCTCTAAGCCCCGAATAATAGCCATCGCCGCATTTCTCCTGAATTCTTCCCCCTGAACCTGAACCTCTCGCAGTGTTATATTTTAAGTGCACACTGCATGCTGGAGGTTCTCCCCCACTGAGTGGAAGCAGACCATTCTCCATCCCCCGAATAATAGCCATCGCCGTGTTTCTCCCAAATTCTTCCCCCTGAACCTGAATGCATTAGCAGCTTCATTCGGGCTCCCCTTAATTACAACTGTAACCTGCTAATAGTGTTTCTTTGTTGTCTGAAGGAATCTGCTTCTCATTCAGCCTCGGCTAAATTAAAATTTAATACAACATCGGGTCGCAACAGAACGAGGAAGCAAATGACAGCTGTTTAATTAAAACCTAAAGCTGATTAGATGGCACCGCTGAGAGGAATACTCCAGAGGAAGTGGAGAAAGCTACCAGAATAGTGAGGCGGGAGATAATGGCTCTATTCAAGTCTCCGTGGGTCCCCCGACGTATCGCTGCTATCGGGCGGTTGAGATGGTCAATTGAGGGCGGAAGGTCTACCCAAGGCTTCTCGAGAATCCAGATCAAACTGTGATTGCCACCATTCTCCATTAACACCTCGGAGGCGTCCGCCAACATCGGGATTATCGGCAACAACTAAATGGGACATTAATGAAGCCACTCTATTAAATCGGGGAGTGTGGCACCAAGCCCAAGCAATTAGGGCTCAGAGAGAGCTACTGAAAGAGGCAGGCCGGGTCTGAACTATACTGACGACCAGGCAAAGAGAAACCGGCTTCCGATCAAGGCTCAGATTTGCTGACATTATGTTTCCGGTATGCAAAACATCACACTGAAAGAGCCCTGCTTTGGGTCAGGATCCCAAGGAAGCTGGTGTGGTGTAGTGGGGAGGGGTTGTGGCTCAGTGGAAGAGCCTCTGCTTTTTATGCAGAGGGGTCCAGGTTCAATCCCCGGCATCTCCAGTTGAACGGGACCAGGCAGTAGGTGTTGTACAAGACCTCTGCCTGAGACTTGGAGAGCCGCTGCCAGTCTGAGTAGACCTTGACAGAGCAGTGGTCTGATTCCGTACAGGCACTTTCATGTGAGAGCCAGTTTGGTGCAGCAGTTAGGAGCACGGACTCTAATCTGGGAGAACCGGGTTTGATTTCCCCACTCTTCCACATGCAGCTGCTGGCGTGACCTTGAATCAGTCACAAGTTGTTTCAGAGCTGTTCTCTCAAGGTCAGTTCTGCAAAGAGCTCTCTCAGCCCCACCTACCTCACAGGGTGTCTGTTGTGGGGAGGGGAAGGGAAAGGAGATTGTAAGCTGCTCTGAGACTCCTTTGAACAGTGAAGGGTAGGGTATAAATCCAATCTTCTTCTTCTTCTTCTTGTTTGTTCATGGCCCAGTGGTATAGCATCTGCTTGGCATGCAGAAGGTCACAGGCTCCATCCCCGGCATCTCCAGTTAAAAGGAGCGGCAGGAGGTGGCGTGAAAGACCCCTGCCGGAGACCCTGGAGAGAACTGCCAGTCTCAGTAGACTACATTGACATTGGTGGACCATTTGGTCTGATTCAGTATACGGCAGCTTCATGGGTGTTCATTTGTGGCTAGATTGTTGAACAACGACTGAGGAGACCCAGATTCCAATCCCTTCTTAGTCATGATGCTCACTGGGTGATCTTGGGCCAGTTGCTCTCTCGGTCTAATCTACCTCGCAGGATAATTGCGAGGATAATGAGGGACTCAGTGCCCTGAGCTACTTGGAGGAAAGGTGAGATTTAGAAAGCTTAGACAGAAAAAAGCTCTGAGCAGAGCTTCCGGATGTGAATGAGAACTTTAGGCCATGCTTATGAGCTGGCATGCCATAGGTCAGGGGCAACGTTCCCTCTAAGCTCTGGAATCTTGTGAGCAAAAATTCTACTTTCTGAGCTACTGGCATTGAAATTGTGAGCGAGTGATTTGGCTACTACATAAATTAGTTTGCCCTGGAGCCGTCCTTCCTGAGCTAAGACAAAATGTGTGAGCCGGCACCCACTAATAACTTCCTTGGCATTTTTAGAAAATGGGTGGGGCCAGATGGGGCTTCCGCTCAGCTGAGCTGAGCTTGACTGCAAGATCTTTTTTTAAAAAACTGAATTGGCAGCTGCTGCCACCGCAGCGCAAGTACCTTTGCTGCATGACTGCATGTCAGCTGTGCGCGTGCAAGAAAATAATCTAGAATATGTTCAATTTAAAAGGCACTCTGTTCAACAGAGCTTCTGCCTGATATGCTGAAGAGTTACTATTAGAGTTAGGCATACCTCAGCTCCCTGACACTTTCTGGTTGGCTCCACCTCCCCTGGCAGCCATTTTGAGGCTGCACCCACCACCCTTTGTCAGAATTCCAAAGGTGTCCAGAGGCTCAGAAAGGTCGAAATCCCTTGCTACGAGTGAAGGCGATACAAGATGGAAAGCAGTGCCACAGCAATATATTAAAACAAGGGGGGGGGGGAACCCGCATGTGCCCAGATTTCAACACCAATCATCAATGAATTTAATAATAGCAAGACATATAAAGTACTCAGAACACATTTTCCATAAACAATCGGTAGAAAATTCACTGGTAAAGTTGATCACAGGTAGAAATCCACAGAGCATATTCAGAAACAGCAATCCTCAGTGATTCCTTCATAAATACAATAACAATACCATCAGCATACAAGTAACTGCTTTATGGATGTCTGCACGCATCTTTGAAACGTTGAATCCAGCATGATTCTTGGGGGGGGGGATATTGAAACGGATTTAGAACCGGGGGTCCGTCAAGTCAGCTGGCAGAGATGCAACTACATCCGTACAGTTCAAGGACTATTTTGAATATTATCACAAATTGTTTGTGGAAAAACACCACCTGTGAATTTCTACCTGTGATCAACTTGACCAGTGAATTTCTACCTGTTGTTTATGGAAAATTTGTTCTGAGTACTTTATATGTCTTACTATTAGTAAACCATTGATTATGAGTGAAGGTGAGACAGGTGCCTTTGGACACAGATCTTGAGTCTGTCGCTTAGCAAGAAAGTGTGCTCAGCTCTCTGCAGAGCTCATGCCCGTCTCACAGACCAAGACTGGCTAGTGGTCTGATTCGGCACATGGCCACTTCATATGTTCCTACTGAAAAGGTAAAGGTAAAGGTTCCCTTGCTCGAAAGCCAGTCGAGTCCGACTCTAGGGTTGCGGTGCTCATCTCCGTTTCAAAGCCGAAGAGCCAGCGCTGTCCGAAGACGTTTCCGTGGTCATGTGGCCGGCATGACTAAACACCAAGGCGCATGGAACGCTGTTACCTTCTTCCCACCGAAGTGGTACCTATTTATCTACTTGCAATGTCTTGCTTTCGAACTGCTAGGCTGGCAGGAGCTGGAACTAGAGACAAGAGCTCACTCCGTCATGCGGCACCCGGGTCTCGAACTGCTGAACTACCGACCTTCCACAGCCTGCAGTTCAGCGTCTTAACCACTCGAGCCACCGCAGCTCATGTTCCTACTACTGATTATTTAACTGATTCAGGTGGGTAGCCACACTGGTCTGAAGCAACAGAACAAAGTTTGAGTCCAGTGGCACCAGGGCGACCTCCAAGGAATACCTGGTTCATGGTGCAGGGGCAGGCAATGGAAAAACACCTCTGAAAGGTCTCTTGCCCTGAAAAAACCCCAAATCTAGCTCACCACCTAGTGGTCCATGAAGCTAAAAGAGCTAGAACTTCTGGCTGCCAGATAATCTTAGGATCTCCTGGCTATACGCCACACACTACCATATGATAGTTATTATTGTTACTTCAGATTCATTTGCCCAATGAAATCCACTGGTTTCTCTTTGGTGTTTCCCACAAGGCCTTCACTCTCCGCCCATAAATAATTTGCTCCTCCTCTCATTTCTAGAGCTCTTAAACTTACAGAATTCATGGCCACAAAATGTTGAGATGACTGCTTGTTTTAGAGGGTGAAAATTCTCTCGTGGACTATCTGAGATATGTCTGCTGTGCTGAAATGTGGCCTTGCACACGTGGGGAATTAACCTGCAAATGTAACGATGCAGTTTTCCGAAAGGGTGCATTTCCCAGTCGTTCCAGGATGCAGGGAGATTTGGTTCAACTGTGCGTGGGTTAACTGTGCAGGGTTTATTTGTGCACACTTCTCCTTTTGAAACACCCTCTAGCTTACTGCGCAGAGGATCAGACTTGTGCTCAAACATGTTCCCCCGTTCAATGCACTCGCCAAGCACAGAATCACTGCTTAGACTTGTTCCATATTAAGTTCTACCATCAACCAACTTTTAATGGGACTCCATCACAGACAACAGCGTACCAATCTCCTTTATGTTGTTCCCCACAAACTCACTCTTATTTTTCAGAAATGGGTTGCTATTTTCAAAACAGGGCCCCACAGCTGTGAATATGCAATTTGCACATCAGGAGACCAAAAAACAACAAATGTTCGCCGCAAGTCTTGTGCTTCTGTACATCTTTTTTTTTTTTTTAAGACAAAATAAATAAAAGGAAGATGGCTACTCAGGACTGGCGTCTGGAGTTGGCATAGCTGGGCACCTATCAACACCCATAACCTGGCAGATGTTCCATACACAATTGCAAATTCTGGGTCAGCCTTCCCTTTCCCGATGGGAGACATGCCTGAAGGTAGGAGAGGAAGAAGAGGAAGAGGAAGAGGAAGAGGAAGAGGAAGAAGAGGAAGAGGAAGAGGAAGAAGAAGAAGAAGAAGAAGAAGAAGAAGAAGAAGAAGAAGAAGAAGAAGAAGAAGAAGAAGAAGAAGAAGAAGAAGAAGAAGAAGAAGAAGAAGAAGAAGAAGAAGAGGAGGAGGAGGAGGAGATTGGATTTATACCCCGCCGTTCACTTGGAGTCTCAGAGCGGCTTAAAAACTCCTTTCCCTTCCCCTCCCCACAACAGGCACCCTGTGAGGTGGGTGGGGCTGAGAGAACGCTGACAGAAACTGCTCTTTTTCAAGAACACCTCTGACAGAACTATGGCTTGTCCAAGGTCGTCCAGCCAGGTGTGAGTGGAGGAAGTGGGGAATCAAACCCGGTTCTCCCAGATTAGAGTCCACGCACTTAACCACTACACCAAACTGGCTCTCCCAAGAAGAAGGCAACAGAATTACAGTTTATTGCCTCCTCTAGGGGACCCTTCCCAGAGGGCCCTGCACTAGGCTTACCAGTCCCCCCAGTCAGGGCAGGGGTATGCCCAATTTTTGGGGCTTCTCCCCCTCAAAAAGCCACATTCCCACATGACTTCCCTGATATGATGTCCAGGGACATCACACAGGGATACTCCAGTTTAAGGGCAAAACTCTGGTTTTAAGCCAGTTTTACCATAGAGTTTTGCCCTTAAACCAGTGTCCCCACACGGCATCCCCAGCATGATAATGTCACTTCCGGGTGATGTCATCCTGTCGGGGATGTCCTGGAACCCCCCCCCCCCCAAATCTCCTCGCTGGAGCAACAAGAGGACCTGACAACCCTATCCTGCACTGTTGCGGCCCCTCTCTCTTATCTCCCTTTTTCTGGCCATCAAGTCACAACTGGCCCATGGGGGTTTCCAAGGCAAGAGACATTCAGAGGCGGTTTGCCATCGCCTGCCTCCACATCACGACCCTGGGCTTCCTCGGTGGTCTCCCATCCAAATACTAGCCAGGGCTGACCCTGCTTAGCTTCCGAGATCTGATGGGACCAGGCTGGCCTGGGCTATCCAGGTCAGGGCTCTGACCCCTGTTACTCTGTTGGCAATCATGCTAAAAAGAGTGCGAGAGTATTTAATCGAGGTCCTGTGCATCGGCTGCCTTTAAGGAAAGGAAGGGGTGCTCGAGGGAGAGGTGGCCGCAACTTGTTGGGGGGGTTTGCACTGGAGAAGCATATGGCTGTCTTGTCGCATCTGTGCCGAGAACTTAATTGCCACATGATTGTGTCTCCATCACATGCAAACTGAGCTTCTGAGCAAATTACTTGGACCAGTTTGTTAAAATTAGCCTGAACACCTCTGCACCTCTACAGCAGCTGTTCGTGCTACAGGCCCAGGTCCTGCCTTACCATTACATAAAATTAACAAACTTGACTATATCTTCTCAATTAAAGAACAGAGGCACATATCCCCTCCCCCCCAGGGACATGGTCGGGTGGTCATTAAAGTGACCTAGGTGTCAATCATGGAATCACTTGCATTTTGTCCCTGCTTTGCACCTGTGCAGTTGGATAGGTCTTTGAACTGAACAACAGTGGAAATGTTACCAGCTTTTTGTGCCTATATAGTCAGCATTATCTAATCATGAAATGAGCACATGATTAGTTAGGTTCATGGGCAGAAACCAAGACATGCAGAGACAGCAAAGTAGTAAGTCTCAGTTCAAAAATCAGAAACGCGTTTTTTTCCTTTTAACTTTAGAGGAGGCAGTGGCAGCCCAGTGGGGTAGGGAGATGCGAGAAAGCAGTCTGACCGTAGAAACAGACAATGCAAAATTAGATTGGATACATCCAAACAGCTTAACCAAAGACTGCACCTAGCAAACAAGATGAAAGTCAAACCAGCAGATGATCAAGTATATCTAATAAAGACTTGTAGCCATGACTGCCAGAAACATATCTTTGACTATCACATAAACACATGAAGCTGCCTTCTACTGCATCAGACCATCGGTCCATCAAAGTCAGTGTTGTCTACTCAGACTGGCAGTGGCTCTCAGGCAAAGGTCTTTCACATCGCCTACTGCCAGATCATTTTAACTGGAGATGCTGGGGATTGAACCTGGGACTTTCTGCATGCCAAGCATATGCTCTACCACTGAGCCACAGCCCTACTCCAAAAACATGAGATGCTGGATGCGGATAGCACAAGGTGGATATGACCATGCTAAAAACTGCCTAGGGCATCTAGCTGCCCACTGCTGGAAGCTGGAACGTTGTGCTAAATGGCCTGACCCAGCCGGAGACTTCCTAGAACCTTCCCCTCCAGGCACGCCAAAGTCTTTCAATGCAAGCGCCGCTCCCACCTGCTGAGACAGATGCCCGACACGACTTGACAACAGTTCATCGTACGAGTTGAACGAAAACATACTGCAACACAGTCGACCCAACGGGAAAAGGCTCCCATCGTAAATCAAGAAGGAAAGCGAGCGGCAACCCTTATTCGCCTGACAAATGCAATGGCTAAATGCCTCGTGGCGTGTAGTTCGAGCAATTGTCTTTGCCGAAAGAGGCATGGAGCCGACCCATTTTCCGCACAACAGACTTCCTTTATTATTATCCCCCCCTCCCCTCCCAGTACACCTTTTGAAAGGAAGTCAGTGAAACAAAGACAAAAAATACATATAAAGGAGAAGTTTGCAAACCCCAGTCCAGGTCTCTGCAAAGGCAACTTCTTAAAATGTAAATTACAGCGGAAGGCCATAATGTGTATGTTTCTCTCCTTTTAATTTGATAAAATTGCTCACGCCCTCTTCCCCCACTACCCCGGAGCAAAGAGCAAGGTGACGCAATCTATTAAAGGGGCTTAATAGATAAATTAGACGCTTTGCTAAAATGATTATAATCCACAGCAATTTCTCGAACACACTCTCCTCCCGGCTGAATGGTGTTTGGGGGATTCGAATTGGTCATAATGAATGGCAAAGCCCTGTTTACTTTCTGCAATTCTCGCCATTGTGACTCAATTAAAAAAAAAATATTAAGGAATCTTGCCACTTTGGCCCTGGTACTCAGACAATTTATTCGGGAGCACCGCCAAGAAGCCATTTATGGATTGCCGTCTCCATTGTCAATAACTGGGAAACTATGACCGGGATCAAGTGGTTATTAAACATGAAGAAACATTTCCAAAACAGTGGCGAGAGGAAATGCAGATGACTTGGATCCATCTAGTTTTTCTGCTGGTCAAAAAGGGAGGAGGGGCCCCCCTCTGGCTGCCCCAAAGGCTACACTGGGAACCACGAGAGTGGCATCAACAAAACCCACATATGATAGGGGCTGTGATAAAGAAGGAAAGTGGGGAAGATTCAACCCATGGTGTATTTAACTGTCAGTTGGTGTCCATGGTGTATTTAACTGTCAGTTGGTGTCTACAGATGGAAGAGGAATTAATTTGGGGTAGGGCTACCAAGCCTCCGGTTGGGGTGTGGATCCCCTGCCTCGTGTTCCCAGTGCCCACCACCGCTGAGTGGCGGCAAGAGAGTTTTTTTTTTACACTTGCAACACCAGCTGTGGCATCACATCGCTTCTGGTAAGAGACCAAAGACGATACTTGGTAGCTCTAGGAATAAAAAGAAACTCTATAGTTTTTCCATAGAGTTTCTGGTGGTTCCCAGAACAGGGGTGTCAAACATGTGGCTCGGGGACCAACAATACAAGAACTCGTGGGCACTCCATGAAACTGCAGAGCGGTCGGGTTAGAACGGATAAAAGGACGTCCTTCTTCACCCAAAGAGTGATTAACACTTGGAATTCACTGCCACAGGAAGTGGTGGGTGCTACAAGCATGGACGGCTTCAAAAGGGAATTAGATAAGCATATGGAGCAGAGGTCCATCAGTGGCTATTAGCCACAAGGTATAGCTAGGGGCTCTGGGGCAAGTGATGCTCTGTCTTCTTGGTGCTTGGGGGGGGGTCAACAGTGGGAGGGCTTCTAATGTCCTGGCCCCACTGGTGGACCTCCTGATGGCACTGGTATTTCTGGCCACTGTTTGACACAGAGTGTTGGACTGGATGGGCCTTTGGCCTGATCCAACATTGGTGTTCTCTTATGTTCTTATGTTCTTATTTTGATGCGATCATTCAGAGCAAGAGGTGTCAGTTCTCAGACACTGTTAAATAAACAAGATATTGCAAGGGTGCTAATGTTTTAAGCATGTTTTTATTTTAAGTTAAAAAAAACCCTTTGTGTTTGTGTCCTTTGTGAAGTTTATATCTCCGCTACCTGGGATTACATTTTATGACATACATGGCCTGGCCCAACAAAGTCCCATTTATGACAGAGCCGGCCCCGATAACAAATGAGTTCGACACCCCTGTCCTAGAGCTACCTATGCCACTTCCAATTTTTCATCAGACGCCAACAGCCAGTTTCACAGATGCCCAGTCTCATGCCCCCCCATACCCCTGCTTACAGTCCTCCTGCCAGTTGCCAGGCAACCCTAATAGGAGGAGAGGGGAGCACAGCTTATGGGCAGACAACAAGTCTTGCCCCCCAAAGGTTCCACTGAAGCTCATTGGGTGACTTGGAGCCAGTCACCGCCTCGGCCTAACGTACCTCACAGGGTTATTGTGAGGATAAAACGGAGGAAAGGAGAATGATGGTTAAACCACTTTGGGTTCCCGGTTTGCGGAAAAGTGGGGTACAAATACCTGCATAACCAAATCCTTCGCTTCTCTGGAAGGGTTGAGACTATTTCCCCCATCCTGTTCCTTCTTATTAACCATGCTCTCGCTGCTTTTTGCCACGTGGGGTGGAGAGAGCTGACGAGGAGAACTTTTTTCGCCCTCGCCCAAAATACTAGAACCAGGGGGCATCCAGTGAAGCCGATTGGACAGGAGAATCAGGACGGACAAAAGAAAAGACTTCTTTAAGCAGGGAGTGATCATAATGTGGAATTCACTGCCAGAGGATGTGCTGATGGCCACAAGGACAGGCAGCTTTAAAAGGGGGCTAGATAGGTTGACAGAGGATAGATTCATCGGTGGCTACTAGCCATGGGGACCTCTGAACCCCCGTGGCAGGAGGCGACAACAGAGGAAGGCCTAAATCCGTATGCCCTGTTGTTGGCCCTCCACAGGCTACTAGTCATGGTGAATAAAGGGAACTTCCACATCAGAAGCACTAATCCACTGTATTCCAGAGTCAGAATTAAACATCAGGGGAAGGCCTCAGCCTCTGTGCCCTGTTATTGACTTTCCAGAGGAACTAGTTAGCCACTGTGTGAGATGGAATGCTGGACTAGATGAACTACTGGTCTTATGAAGACCTCGGCCTCTGCACCCTCTTGTTGTCCTCCAGAGGAACTGGTTGGCCACTCTGTGAGATGGGATGCTGGACTACATAGACCACTAGTCTGATTGAGCAGGACTGTTCCTATGTTTATATGAAGGCCTCGGCCTCTGTGCCTTGTTGTTGGTCCTTCAGAGGAACTGTTTGGCCACTGTGCAAGACAGGATGCTGGACTACATGGATCACCAGTCTGATCCAGCAGGGCTCTTCCAATGTTCATATAAAGGCTTCAGCCTCTACGGCCTCTTCTTGGTCCTCCAGAGGAACTGGTTGGCCACTGTGTGAGACAGGATGCTGGACTAGGTGGACCACTGGTCTGATCCAGCAGGGCTCTTCTTATGTTCTTGGATATGTGTTTATATTGTAGAAGTCTTTTTTTCCCAGGGCAATGAATGAGATTTTACCCTAATCCTTATGAGGATTATCTCCTGTCTTTCTGCCCTCATGAAGAGAATTAAGGCAGCTTGCCAAAACAGAACCAGACAAATCTAGAGAGAGCCCACCAATAATATTTAAACCTATAATAAAGAACAAACTGTATATATGAACTGAAGTCCATAAAAACATTCACAGAAAAAGAGGTTTAACCTCCTTCAAATGCCCTCCTGAGTAATACGGAACGCTTTGCTCACTACCTCAGGAAGAGCGGAGCCGTGGCCCAAAAAGCTCGTGAATTTGTCTGAGGCGGATTTAATCTCTTTGGGGATGCCACAGAAGATTCAGTCACGCTAACCAAAGGCAACACAGCCGTAAAAACATACAGCATCGATTCAAACAAGAGAGAAGCAAAACAGAAAGAGGAGGGTTTCAGGTCAAAACGGCTGGGAGGAGAAATTCAAAATCCTCCCGAAGCTCCAGCCAAAAAGAATTGTGGGATGAGGTCAGTCCCATGCTGATGACCCTGAAGATTCATGCCACACACATGAACACATAAAGCTGCCTAATACTGAATCAGACCTTTGGTCCATCAAGGTCAGTATTGTCTACTCAGACTGGCACCGGCTCTCCAGGGTCTCAGGCAGAGGTCTTTCACATCACCTACTGTCTTGTCCTTTTAACTGGAGATGCCGGGGATTGAACCTGGGACCTTCTGCATGCCAAGCAGAGACTCTACCACTGAGCCACGGCCCCTCCCCAGTTTAGGTGAACTTTGGGCTCAGTAGAAGTCAACTCCTGAAGGCTTAACAGCTACAAAACAGCTACATTGTGAAGGCCTTGGGTCCTGTTATTAGTCAACGTGGAATGTTTCCAGCAAGAGTTGATAAGCATTATTTGATAAGAACTGGGATTGCTACATGCTCAGATAAAGTAAATATTGCAAAACGAATGTTCACATTGCGCAGTATTCGTTAGCGTGTGAGCGATGACAGAAGGCTATTCCTTCCAGAACTACAGAAATACTTCAGTAAATGTTTTTGCAACTTATCTTTATTGACTCTTCGTTATTTTCATCATGGATGTTGTTTTTGGAGTTCTACCACCTGGAAGTTGGCAACCTTACTGATCTTGTCAAACCTTGGCAGCTAAGCAGGGTCAACCCTGGTTAATACTTGGATGGGAGACCACCACGGAAGTCCAGGCAGGCAACGGCAAGCCACCTCTGTTTGTCTTCCACCAGGCATTTCAAAAATGTAATTTTGGTGGAGTCTTCTAAAAGCGGTGTGTTAAATTAACTGGACTTTAATTTAATTAGATTTTATTAGAACTACAGTTTGATTATTGTTACTGTTTTGCCATGTTGCGAGCCACCCCAAGCCCCAATCTAAGTAAGTAAGTAAGTAAATAAGTAACTAACTAATTGCAGTGTCACCATCAATGTTCCCTCTAAGCCGTGGAGTCTTGTGAGCATAAATTCTACTTTGTGAGCTACTGGCATTAAAATTGTGGGCGAGTGATTTGGCTACTGCATGAATTAGTTTGCTCTGGAGTCATCCTTTCTGAGCTAAGACAAAAATCTGTGAGCTGGAGGCCAAAAAACTGTGAGCTAGCTCACACTAACTCAGCTTAGAGGGAACACTGGTCACCATATGTCCACTGCAACTCGATGGCTGCAACTTTCCACCACCATACCCACAGTTCTGGGGTTTTTAAACTACTATTCTAGCTACTGCAACACACTCAAGCTTTCTTAAAAAACCCTCCAGCGAGCTTATAGCTCACATGCAATAGATTCTGTCTTCTTCTTCTTCTACACCATGTCTTTGACCAGGAAGCAAGATATTTCACCCCGCAGCCCATCCTTCGCAGCATCTGTTAATTGCTAACACACTGCTGTTAAATAATCTCTGGTATCCAAACTTTTGACTTGCCCCCTGGAAGAATATTAAAATGTGGCTTGCAAGTTCCACAGTCGCGGAAAACGAGGAACCTGACATTATTCCACCCCTCTCCCTCCCTTCCCTCCCCCCTCCTCTATCTCTGTGCAATTTAATATTAATTTTCTCTAGCAGGATAAACCCTCCCCTACCTGATGTTCCCTGGGGAATCCCAATAGGAAATAAAGCTGTTACGCAGGTAGATGCTGAGTGATAAAGAACTGACCTTTCCCTTGGAAATGATAGCCTGCAGGATTTTTGGCTGCCCCATCTGTCCAAATTGATCACTCCTAATAATGACGTGCAATTCGGAACAGTTGATATGCAAAAAACCCAGCTGGAGAGGAGTAGGATAAAGGTTAGGAGGCCAGAGCGGAAATTAACTTCTCTCGTCACTTTTCCAGATCGTATTAAAATGGCCTCTTTCATACAGCGTGTCGGTCTGAATATGCACTAACTTCAACCCAGTCATGCAGTGGTCCATCATAGCCACTGCTCAACCCCCTTCACACTACTAATTTTAGGATGCATTACCAGAAGCATTGTGTGCAGATCACGGAAGGTGGTAGTTCCGTTCTATTACTGTGTAATAGAGTACTGTGTAATAACGTTTAAAAGCTTTATGTGTAAACTTTGGTGGAAGGGGGTCGCCTTACATTTGGGTTCATCTTTCCATGGGATAAATACAGTGATTCACCGGCTGAACCATACTTGCATGCGGCACACCCGTGGAATAAGTCTGCACAAAATCCCTCAGCCTCATTTTCAAACTCCAAGTGATGGCATTTCCCCCGTCATCCGGCTTGTTTATTTTCCTAGAGCCTGAAGACCTATTCCTGGCTCCGGCATCTCTGCTCTTTGCTTGTTCAGTCCTGTCTCTGCATCTGATTATCTCCAGTTCTCCTTCCTCATTTTTTTTAAATTAAAAATGACCTCAATTTTGATCGAGTTCAGGATGAAGTTTCCGCTTTATTTTTCATTTCCCCCACTGACTTTCCCAGCAAAGCCATTCACATGCACGGGTTCCTTGCTGAACAGTATCATTTTGCCCGGTCTATTTGGACACATGAAGCTGCCTTTTAACAGGGGTCATTTCGTGGAAAAAGACGTGCAGGAGCTCATTAGCATAACTCATTAGCATAACTTATTTGCATATGCCACACACCCCTGACATCACTGGAAGTGTGTCAGAAGGCAACACCCACCGCTCAGGCTCCACTGGACAGTTTTGGATTCTTTGGGGGGGGGGGGAGGAACATGCAGATCTGTCCTCGCAGAGGAGGGAGAGCTTGTACCTGAATAAGACTTGGTCTTAAAGGAGCCACTAGACTGTTTTGGACTGGGGGTTGCAATTTACCTGGCTGCTTCTTGCTCTGACTGAGGGCTGCTGGGAGCAGGGGGTGGGGCTTGTTGCCTGTGCCCGCCCACTGGGCTCTTTACTGCCGGAGCTCCGCTCCTGTGCGCTCCTGCAGGAAATGACCCCTGCTGCCTTATACCGAATCAGAACACTGGTCCATCAAGGTGATTTCGCCTCCTGGCTTTACATTTCTCCCTTCCCTGCCTTCTAAACATTTTTCCATGCTCACAGTTAAAGCAGATGTTTGTTTAAATCGGACGTTTACCCACAGACAAGCTCCCCTTCTTTAAATGGAAACTGTCACAAATCTAAAAAACTTCTTGTGTAGCTCCTGTTGCCATCCTGATTTCTGACCACCACAACTCCCAGGTCAATCGTCTGGGTCAAAATGTACAAACAGGAGAATGTTGGTCAGATACCTCACCAGTGTTCCCTCTAAGCTGAGTGAGTGTGAGCTAGCTCACCATTTTTTAGCCTCCGGCTCACACATTTTTGTCTTCGCTCAGGAAGGATGGCTCCAGAGCAAACTAATTTAGGCAGTAGCCAAATCGCTTGCTCACAACTTTAATGCCAGTCGCTCACCAAGTAGAATTTTTGCTCATAAGACTCCACAGCTTAGAGAAGAAGAAAAGATTGGATTTATACCCCGTCCTTCACTACCCAAAGGTGTCTCAAAGCGGCTTACAAACTCCTTTTTTCCCTTCCCCTTCCCACAACAGACACCCTGTGAGGTAGGTGGGGCTGAGAGAGCTCTGACAGAAAGTGCTCTTTTTCAAGGACAGCTCTTGTCAGAACTATGGCTTGCCCAAGGTTATCCAGCCAGGTGCAAGTGGAGGAGTGGGGAATCAAACCCAGTTCTCCCAGATTAGAGTCCGCACACTTAACCACTACACCAAACTGGCATTGTACCTCACCCAGTCTGGAGCATTGTACCTCACCCAGTCTGGTTTCTTGGGGCTGAAGCAAATGTATCGGACAATGTGAAGAAGGAGATAGTAAGCCTTTCCTTCTTGGTGCATCATCCATCACTTCTCTTAAGTGGAAGTCATTAGCAGCTTTTACCGTCGTTCCGCAGATGGCTGAATGCATCCAGGAGGAAATCCCCAAAGCCTCTGCTAACCGTATCTCTTGTACGACGCTAGATTTTGAAGCCTCTTCTAGTGTCTCATCAAAAGAGGCATGAGATATCCAAGAGGATAAGAAAACAATTGCCAAGGACCTGGCAACCGTTTAAACAGAATCTGGCTCCGGCCAGGATTAAGAGTGAGTAAGAACCAAAGTTCAAAGCTTCCGCCCACACCCTTCCTGCACATGGTTGGTCAACATAAGAACATAAGAGAAGCCATGTTGGATCAAGCCAGTGGCCCATCCAGTCCAACACTCTGTAGTTTAAAAACAGTGACTAGAAGCAGAGATGGATAAGCTGAGTATGTTCCTAAAAAATAAACCAGAAGAGACTTTTTGGGAAAGATGAGGAATAGTATATGACTGGCTAAAGATAGGTATAAGTTAGGTAATAAAGGAGGGGAATGCTAGTACATGTCCTTGTTGTTTTTTTTACTTGATGTAGGATCAAAGTTGTCTATATGTTTTAACGTATGTTAAATAATGTAAAACACAGAGATTACGGTGTGGTGGTTGTAAGATGGAAAAATTGGAAAATAAACTTACCAAAAAAAAGTGACTCATTTCCATTAAAACACAAAACAAAACAGTGACTAGAAACGCCTGACAGTAGCAGAGCATTTTGTGGCTATTATAATTAGCTTCAAAAACTGGAGCCTCCTCCAAGGTTTCTCATGTTCAGGATGCAACCCCGGTTGCCTTTGCCCCACCAAAAAAAAAGAAAGAACAAAATTAAATAGTAAAAGGGAGGTGAAAACCGATACCTGCTTTTGTGTGAAAATAGCATTAAAAAGCATGCACTGTTTTTTTAAAATAAACATGCATGAAAGAGCCACAAAAGAAATAGGATGGGGAGACCAGGGAAAATCAGTGCAATGGAGATAGATCGAGGTGGGGGGCCCTGTCAGTCAGTCTGTAGCAGTACAAAAGAGCAAGAGTCCAGCAGCACCTTAAGGACTAACAAAGTTTGTGGCAGGGGATGACTCACAAAAGCTCATCCCCGGCCACAGATTTTGTTAGTCTTTCAGGTGCAATGAAAACAGCCATAACGACGATGTATAAAAATGGAAAGGATTGAGAACTGGCATATTCATACAGCTGTGGGTAGGCGAGGCAGGGAAAGGGTGTGTGTTTCTGATTCAGTATAAAGCGACTTCATATGTCCAAGGCCATTCAAATGAGATATCCCTAAGGAGACTCTGATGTACAACCACCTACATTTCTGAAACCAGATAAATGAAGGAAAAAAAACAAGACAACCTTCCCTTCTTAGGTAGTTTGGCATTATCCCTGTGCACGAACGCACTTGACCTGAGACCCTCCTAACACTCAAGAGGAAAGAGAGAGCCATCTCCAAACCGCTCACATGGAATGACTCTTGGTGATGTGTTGCCGTTCAGGTCATTTGCTTCTCTTTGAAGTCTTCAATCAGCCATGTTAGTCATCTCCTTTTTACAAGAATGCGGGGCACCATCAAAGGTAAATGAGAGAGGACAACACAGTGAGGGCCTTCAACTGAAGATCTCCTGGCTTAACCCTAACATAATTCCCAGCAATGTTCCCTCTAAGATGAGTTAGTGTGAGCTAGCTCACAGTTTTTTTAGCCTCCAGCTCACAGATTTTTGCCTTAGCTCAGGAAGAATGGCTCCACAGCAAACGAATTGATGCAGGAGCCAAATCATTCGCTCACAACTTTAATGCCAGCAGCTCTCAAAGTAGGATTTTTGCTCACAAGACTCCACAGCTTAGGGGGAGCATTGCTTCCCAGAGCAACTATGCGGTCCAGGCGGGGGGCTCCCCTGGTTTGAGGGGGGCTCTGCTCCACCGCAGAACCAGCTGACAGGTGGGGGAAGCCCTGCCCCTAAACAGGGACATCCCCACATGATGTCCCTGATGCAATGACATCACCTGGTATTTGGGCAAACTCTGGCCCTGGCTCCCAAAGTGGGCAATACTGCCCCCTGCGGGGCGCTGGAACGATCCAGGTGCAGATCCACAAACTGCATCTTTTTGTCAACTTTTTGAAGATAGATTTTCAGGGGTGGGGTGCCGAGTAAGTTTTTTTTTTCCTGAAAAGGGGGCGGTAGGCCAAATAAGTTTGGGAACCTTTCTCTATGGTTTTGAGGATGAAAACACCCATAGGGTTTCATCCAAATACAAGAGCATCCCCGCACGACGTCCCTGGCCAAGTGACATCACTTCCGGGTGACATCATTGCATCGGGGGACATAAGAACATAAGAGACGCCAATGTTGGATCAGGCCAAAGGCCCATCCAGTCCAACACTCTGTGTCACACAGAGGCCAGAAATACCAGGTGCCATCAGGAGGTCCACCAGAGGGGCCAGGACATTAGAAGCCCTCCCACTGTTGACCCCCCCCCCCCAGCACCAAGAATACAGAGCATCCCTTGCCCCAGAATGAGAGTTCCTATCTATACCTTGTGGCTAATAGCCACTGATGGACCTCTGCTCCATATGCTTATCTAATTCCCTTTTGAAGCCGTCCATGCTTGTAGCCGCCACCACCTCCTGTGGCAGTGAATTCCATGTGCTCATCACTCTTTGGGTGAAGAAGTACTTCCTTTTATCCGTTCTAACCCGACCGCTCAGCAATTTCATGGAGTGCCCACGAGTTCTTGTATTGTGAGAAAGGGAGAAAAGTACCTCTTTCTCTACCTGCTCTATCCCATGCATCATCTTATAAACCTCAATCATGTCTCCCCTCAGTCGTCGTTTCTCCAAGCTAAAGAGCCCTAAGCGCCTTAACCTTTTCTCATAGGGAAAGTGTTCCAACCCTTTTATCATTCGAGTTGCCCTTTTCTGCACTTTTTCCAAAGCTAGAATATCCTTTTTAAGGGACATCATGTGACATCCCCGTCCGCCCCCAGAATGCC
The DNA here is from genome assembly GCF_001447785.1 of Gekko japonicus. NCBI lineage: Eukaryota > Metazoa > Chordata > Lepidosauria > Squamata > Gekkonidae > Gekko > Gekko japonicus. The sequence continues at coordinate 51,369 of NW_015173181.1, read as the reverse complement.
CCCCCAATCCCCTCGCTGGAGGAACAACTAGAACTGGCAACCCTAATGCCAGCTGGGCTCTGTGGGAGGAAAGGTGATGGAACCAGAATTTGCTGCAGGAAACCAGGGTGTGAAAGGTCATCAGCAAGCTGAACCAGGGTTTCACAATTAAAAGCCTGGTTTTGTGTGATGTGTGAGCGAAGGCAATGCTGTGACATCAGGACATGGATAAATTCTACTGCACAATCCACCAACTTCTTTGGGTAGGGGGGGTCAAACAGGGTGATAGCAGGGTAACAGGCCATTTAATTCAATGCTAGTTCTTTAAAGTAATGCTGGGTGGTGGGGGAGAAACAGGGTCCCCAACCTCTAGCCAACAAGGGGAACACTGGCTGGGGAAGGGGAGACTGATCGGGGAGCAGAGCTTCCCCGGCCGCCCTTCCGGGAGCCACACAACCTGTGTGAAAGAGCCACATTGTGGCCACCCCTGCATTATACCTTGCTGAGGTCCTCCCCCCCCAAACCCAGCAGCACATGTGAAAGGGATCTAGGTGTTCTGGTTGATCACAAGCGAAACATGAGCCTGCAGTGCCATGTGGCTTTGAAGGAAGCTAATGCAATCTTAGGATGCATTAACAGAGGCACTGTGTCCAGATCACGGGAGGTGGGAGTTCCGCTCTATTCTCCCTTGCTCCGGATTGCAAGACTAGGTCTAATGGGTGGAAATGACAAGGGAGTCGTTACCGGCTAAATATCAGGAGAAACTTCCTAACTGTAAGAGTGGTTGAGCAGTGGAACAGTCTGCCTTGGGAGGTGGTAGATGCTCCTTCGCTGGACGTTTTCAAGCAGAGGCTGGACGACCATCTTTCGGGTATGTCGTAGGTATGTGGGGCTATCTTTCGGCTCTGCTCCTGCAGAGTGCAGGGGGTTGGACTAGATGACCTGCAACGTCCCTTCCAACTCTAACATTCTATGATTCTATGAAACCCCATCCTCCTCAGACTCCACCCACAAAATCTCCAGGGATTTCCCAACCCAGAACTGGCAACCCTAAAAGAAATGTCCTTTCTCAAAAATCGGAGAGCGTGGTTTTTACTTCTATCCATCCATGAAGAAGGTTACACTGGTCAGCCTTTTTTTTTTTTTTAAAACAAATGCTATTTTAAGCCATCTCAGAACACTGCCTACTGAGAACTCAGAACCGGACTTCTAGCTGGACAGATAATGACCTGGGATGAAACGGCAGCTGCCCACGTCTCGCAGTCTCCCATGGTAAACAACTGGAGGAAACCCAAAGTAAAGCCACGAGTCTCTCTGCCAGCCAAACATAGCGATTCTGCTCAGTGGCAGAGAAGAGGCCGGCCACCTGCCAGACAGAGAATGAACTCAGGGAAGCTTAGATGCGTCAGAATATCTATTTTTAACATCTGTTTGGACTGATGGCAATTGACCACCACGGCTCCTCCCTGGCTTTTACCTGCTGTTTCTACTTTAGAGTCCACTATGAGGGTGTCCAAACGATGGATGTGAGGAGCTCTGTTCTAAGATCTGTCATTTTTGCTTTAACTCCTATTTGTTAAAAAAAAAAAAAGGCTCACTGGCTGTGAGCCATAGGAGTGTGGAGGGGAAGCAGAGTGCGTGTTTAATACTGGCGAGTGGTAAAGATGACTGTATAGAAATATTGCTTTCTAAATTCTCATGCCTTCTCCTGTGATGACATTCTGTGTCTCTGCTTCCTGTTGCAGGCCAAATGGTCCAGGGCAGACCAAATGGCCTGAACTACCTAAATAACCATGCCATATAACCACACATTCTTTAAAACCTCTAAGTGGAAGAGCCAGACCTGATGGCTCCTGGCTGTGGTGCTCATGGAGCATGTCACGTACATGATGGAGAAGCTGGAAGCTGGGTCATCTGACTGCAGGTGGGGCTCCAAACTTCTAGCCTATCCCCACACGCAGCTATGACAACCAATAATTGGGCACACCCATGCCCACTCGCAATTGGCTGATGACCACATCTAATTTGTGACTGGAATTGGGCTATAATTGTTTTGATCCCTCTGGGAGTAAGTAGCTTAGCTCTTCGCTTGCTCTCTTAGTTCTCTCCCTTCCTCCTCTTGTCAGAGTTTGTTTTATGGCACCTGAAAATGCTGCTTCTTGAGAGACAAAGAGTTGCTTTGTGACTTGGAGCACATGGTGTGCAAAAATGGGATTTCCCTCCAAAATCCCTTGGTAGTGGGACTATTTTGGACTGATGAATCCTCCTGACATGGTAACTATGAATTATTAATGTTTAGTTAAGGCAAACAGCCCCAGTTTTTGTTATTTTTGTAATCTCTGGTAGTCTATGCTAAGCTCTGTACTAAATAAAGATCTCTCTTCTTGCTAAATTGTCTTTGATGTTGTAGCTGAATTCCAAGGCTAAATCCTGAGGCCTAAACGCTCCCCATATATGCTACTATTGTAGAGGAAAGGTGTGCCTCTCTGGAGTGAGTTGCTAAAGTGTTCTGTCCCAGATGCCAACTAAGGGTTTGGAATCTCTCCCTTAGGAAATGCAGGGACTAGTTAAAAGAGGTTCTGGTGGCACATTGTTCTGAAACCAGAGAGGGTATAGACCATCTTGTGGTTTGTTGTTTAATGTACTGAAAAAGTACAGGGTTCCCTCCCATCCCTGGACTGGCCTGAGGGGGCTAATCCTGTACAATGACCAAAATAGCATTTTGTGTCTCCAGCTCCCTTAGACAACTATGCAGCTGCCTTTTATGCCCAGAACACCATCCCAGAACACTGATCTTGGCTGCGGTCACACGGAACATTAGCCACGCTAGAGAGACGGAAATCAGGCAGAGTTTGCGGGTGCGATCTCACCAGCACATCTGGGAAGCGTAGCACTTCCGTGGCTCAACCGAGGCTTCCCGCCAAAACTGCGCTGCAAAAAACTAGTACCTCGGAGGTACTAGTTTCCGGAAACTGCAGGGCAAGGGCGGGCGTCTGATCGCGTTTCCGGTGGCATCCGGCGCCCGCCCATGTCCCCTTGCAAACAAGGTTGTTGTTTTTCCAAGTCTCCGTGGATGCGCACAAGCACCCAACGGAGCATGCACATTTTTGGTGTACACGACAGAAAAACCCACCCGTTTGCCGCACCGCGCGCTTCTTTCTTACGTGCAGGATCGTCCTGTGATCAGCACCTCTCCCTTCCCACGGAACCTCCACGGGACCTCCACGGGACCTCCAGGGGAGGTCTGATCAAATAACTACGCGTTAGTTTGCCCCGGGGCAAACAGTCACACTTCCCCCCCTTTTTCCTGCCCGTGTGACCGCAGCCCTAGATATTCATTTTCATCCTGCTCTTCTACCAAGGATGGAGGCAAACATCCTCAAATCATAGAGTTGGAAGGGGCCAGGGAAGACCATCTAGTCCAACCCCCTGCTCGATGCAGGATCAACTCAGAGCATCCCTGGCACGTGTTCATCCAGCTGCTGCTTGAAGACTACCAGTGAGGGGGAGCTCACCACCTCCCTAGGCAGCTGATTCCACTGTTACACAACTCTGACTGTAAAGAGGTTTTCCTTAATATCCAACCGGTACCTTCCCACCCTTAATTTAAACCCATTATTGCAAGTCTTCTTCTCTGCTGCCAACAGGAACAGTGAAAGCCCTTCCGATTCTTCAAGAGAGCCATCCTGTCCCCCCTCAAGCTCCTCTTCTCCAGACTGAACATCCCCAAGTCCCTCAGACTTTCCTCGTGGGGCTTGGTCTCCAGGCCCCCGATCATCCTCGTCGCTCTCCTCTGCACATGCTCCATTCTGTCCACATCCTTTTTGAAGCGAGGCCTCCAGAACTGTGCATAATACTCCAGGTACGGCCTGACCAATGCAGTGTACAGAAGGACTATGACATCTTGCGATCTGGATGTTCGGCCTCTGTTGATACACTACCCCAAGACAGCATTAGCCTGCTTTGCCAAAAAGCAAAAGGTCATCATATTCTCACAACAGCTGTATGAGGGAGGTTAGGCTGAGTGACTAGACGATAGTCACTCATTATGTTTCAAAGCTGAGTTCAAAGCAGATTTCAATCAAAGATTCCTCAAGTTCTAATCCATTATACATCTCTGGCTTTCCAGTGTGGTTCCACCTCCCTCATCTTTCAAATGTGTACTCAGAATCCATCATTCCTACGAAGACTTTGGTAGAACCTTTTATGAAGTGAAGAAGAGCAGCTGGATCAGACCAAAGGTCCACCTCATCCAGCATCTGGCTTCACACAGTGACCAGTCAGGTGCTACCAGAAGATCTACAAGCAGGGCACAGTTACCACAGAGCACGGCTATTCAACAGGTGCCTGCATCCATTTAATCATCCCAGGTCAACGCCAACTCATGGTGACCCCATAAGGTTTTCAAGACAAGAGATGTTCATAGGTGGTTTGTCACTGCCAGCCTCTGCGTAGCGACCTTGGACTTCCTTGCTGGTCTCCCATCCAAATACTGACCAGGGCTAACCCTGCTTAGCTTCCAAGAGCTGATGAGATCAGGCTAGCCTGGGCCATCAAGGCCAGTGCAATGGATTTGTCCAGCCCTGCTATAAAGTCAACTGAACTAGAAGTCATAAGAACATAAGAACATAAGAGATGCCAATGTTGGATCAGGCCAAAGGCCCATCCAGTCCAACACTCTGTATCACACAGTGGCCAGAAATACCAGGTGCCATCAGGAGGGCCACCAGTGGGGCCAGGACATTAGAAGCCCTCCCACTGTTGACCCCCCCCCCAAGCACCAAGATGACAGAGCATCACTTGCCCCAGAGTCCCTATCTATACCTTGTGGCTAATAGCCACTGATGGACCTCTGCTCCATATGCTTATCTAATTCCCTTTTGAAGCCGTCCATGCTTGTAGCTGCCACCACTTTCTGTGGCAGTGAATTCCAAGTGTTAATCACTCTTTGGGTGAAGAAGTACTTCCTTTTATCCGTTCTAACCCGACCGCTCAGCAATTTCATGGAGTGCCCACGAGTTCTTGTATTGTGAGAAAGGGAGAAAAGTACCTCTTTCTCTACCTGCTCTTTCCCATGCATAATCTTATAAACCTCAATCATGTCACCCCTCAGTCGTCGTTTCTCCAAGCTAAAGAGCCCTAAGTCAATGCTACATCCTGCAGCAGTGTAGTCCAGAAGCGCTAATATTAAAAACCAAGTGAAGGCTAAGTCCACACACGTGTGACCATCCATGCAAATGGTGCTTTGGTAGGTCTTGCCCTCCCCCTTCTCATCACCACCTTAAGACCCTATTGTAAGCTCTTGGGGCAGGGACCAATTTTGGAAACCTATTTCTCCATCAAGCGCCGCTAGCACATGGGGTCAGAGAAAAAGGCTCTTCCACAACCATGCCCCACCTGTCTGTGAACTGGTCCGCTATCTCCTCCGGAACGTTCTTATCAGCACTGGCCTCGGAGTGACCGTCTGAAGGCTGAGAGGGAAGGGAACGTCACTGTTGTATTCGAGACTCAAGGCAGCAGGTGAACAGTGATAACTGCTTTATTCAACGAAGTCAGAAGAAACAGAACGAGACAAAACAACAGAGCAACAGGCTCCTTTTTAAACAGTCCGGGCTTGGCAAGCCACGCCCCCATGTCAGATAACATCCAATCAGATACTGTAAATAAAGACCAATCTGTTTGCTTCCCCCCAGAACTTCCCCGGTTGGTTTTCAATTCCTGACATCAGGCTCAAGCTCTATATACAAAGATGCACACGTTGCATTCCATACGTAACAGTCACAGTGTGCTTTTGAAGACCCTGAAACCTGGAGAAAATGGCTGCTCTGGTGGGCGGACTCTACGGCAATGTAGCCTGCTGAGGTCCCTCCACTCCCCAAACCCCGCCATTCCCAGGCTTCACCCCCCAAATATCCAGGAATTTCCCAACCCGGAGCTGGCAACCCTACTTTCCAGGGGGGGCAGCACCACCACTCAAAGGCAGTAGGGCAAACGGCAATGGCTGCTCCTGCGATGGGTCCTCCCAGTGGTCATGGGGCTTCGGCAGTCGCCCGATGATGCCCATCCCGGCCCTGGCCCTCCCATAACATCTAGCCCTATCCCCAGAGAAGCCAGCAGGAGGAACCGGTCCTCTCTCCCAGCTCTGAGATTCCAGCATTTGTCATGCAGGAGAGTACGTTATTTCTGTCACATGCTCGGTTAACTTTATCACCGCCATGTACATGTGCCAAGAAGCAGATGATGAGAGCGATGCTGAAAGAAAGAAAAACGGGGCCCCAAAACAACCCCCCTCCAAAGGTGATAAATGAATAAATAATTAGGGATATTAACCTCCAACAGCTGTTCCGACATACTGGCTGGGAGCGTGTCTGTTGGGCCAATATGTTGAAACAGCTGCTCTTATATTTTAAGGTAATTTGATTCAGCAGCTTAATGATTTGGAAGGTGAATCTTCTAGGCCTTTCAGAGAGGACATTTCCCGCGTCAGGCTGAATGCCTTCGGCTATTTACTCAGGAGCGGTTTGTTCAGTTCGGTGGGGCTACGACAGTGCAGACCGGATTCTAAAACAGACACGTTGGGGGTGGATGCCTGTCAGGGATTGGGGAACAACTTGGAAATCTCCCTAAATCCCTCTCTTCCAGGGGACGCTCCCTTCTCGAAGGTCTCAGTGGGTTCCCAACAGGCAGATCTTTCCTTCTCCCTTTTTGTTTGTACCCAGTCTCAGCTGCTCTTGATATTCAGCCTGGATCAACCCGGTTTCTGTAGGAGTTAGGGTTCCCAGCCTAGGGCTGCCAAGTGGGGGCGGGGG
>NW_015173181.1:41101-43701 GCF_001447785.1 Gekko japonicus | reverse complement strand
TGTTTTTCCCCCCCCCCCTCCGCAGTAGGCGCATCATCGCAAACTCCATAGGAAGTCCTCAGTGCGGAGGTGTGGTTCATCGTTCCCTCGTTTAAGCACATGGGGAACAAATGGCACCAAAAAAAGAGAGAGACTCACCCGCAGTTGTGTCTGATCACGCACTGATGGGCCGCACTTGCAGCTTCAAAGGGAGGCGTGATCTTGCGACTGCAGGTCAAATTCCTCTGGAGGAAATAGCCTCGCTTCCTCCCGTTTTATCTGGCGCGAGTGACAGCACCCCTTAGAGAATTTACATCTCCCCTTTCCACAACAGGATATCTATATCTATCTATCTATCTATCCATCAATCTGTCTGTCTGTCTGTCTACCTAAATAGATACACAGAGAGAGAGAGAGAGAGAAAATAGATAGGGTTGCCACCTCTGGGTTCAGAAATACCTGTAGCCAGGTTAACAATAGCAGCGGCTTGGAAATCTCCTTATCTCCCTACAATTTCAACTTGGCAAGAGAAAATTTGGGATCAGTTTATAATGGCAAAAATTACAGACTCCCTGATGAGAGCGAATAACAGCAACGCGCCAACCCACACCAAATTTGTTAGGACTTGGGCCCCTGTGTTAGACTACATGGTAACGAAGGATATTCTTCCTGCTAAGCAGATCTATCATAAATGGTTATATTTATAGGCTATAGCAGGTAATCTATACTGGTCAGACTCATGGTAACTTACTAGTGCTGTATGGCGAGAATAGAGTAAGAGTGTATGGAGTTATCCTTATTAATTTAGAATCAAAAAGTATTTGATGTATGTAATGTTAATGTTATTAACAAAAACAATAAAAAACTTATTTTCAATTTAAAAAAAGAAAAAGAAAGAAATACCTGTAGATTTACAGGTGGAACCTGAGTGAGTGGGGTTTAGAGAGGTGAGGGATAGTCCACCTTCTAGCACAGCCATTTCCCCCAGGAGAATAAGCATTTAAAATAAATAAATAATAAACAAATAAGTGATGTGTGTAGTCTGGAGATCAGGTAGAATTCCAGAAGATCTCCAGCCCACCACTTTGCAGTTGGCAACCCTCAAAACAGAACATGAAAATAAATCACCTTTATTTCCAGATATCCGACTCCGAGCTATACTCAAGGTCGCAAACATTACCCCTCAAAACCGTTCATTTTTTTTAAAAAAATAGCCTCTGCTTGTTTTTCCCACACCTGTGTCCAAAACTAAGTGGCATTTCCTACCCCAACACAAAGGAGCTGTGGACGGGATCAATTTGAGACGCTTCCATTTCACTGCGACAGAATAATATCACTTGACACACGGAGGTCCAAATCCCAGGGAAAACTGTGTGGGAGTTTGTTTGTATTTCTGCGTAAGAGAAAAGTGTGGGCGAAGGGGGGGGGCGTATTTGTAATCTCTCCCTCATTAATAAATCCACCTACCATTAAACACACATGGAAAAGCATTAAGAGGCCATTAACACATTTCAACTATGGGGCGCGAGCCACATTAACGAGACCTGCATGTGGTTAATTTCAAATGCACAGCCTAGTAAACTTCCCCTTAAGGATTCCCGTGAAACGAACACAAACACGCACATACATGCGCAAGCCAATGTTGGTACGGATGACACCATTCTACTCCCCAGTTCTTGTGGATTTGGCCATTTCCCCGCATCCGTCATTTGTTTTCCAGTTCAGGGGTGCCAATCGGCCTTCCTGGTTGGAGACGAGTAATTTGGAGGCGGCTGCATTCGCCTGCTCGCCCGCTTCAAACTTCGCTGCCCCACCCTGTGACAGGTAGCCCAACAACAAATCTATTCGAGCCTATTATTTTGTGCTTTTTCGGTTAACTGGCCTGCTGCTGAAATGCATTACTGCATTAATTAGACTCGCTCCGGCACCACCTGTCCGAAGGCAAATCTTTGAAAAACAGAAGCTGCTGTACTGCGAGGTAAGCTCACTCGAGTTCCAGTACATGAACGTATATACTCATGTATGGCTAGTATGGTGGAATCAGTTACTCATATTCTCCTGTTTTGTAAATTCTATCAAGAGGAATGAAAATCACCTTATATTACCTCTTTTGTCCAGATTTAACCTTCTGCAGACCTATCTTGATTTCAGGCCAGAAGTCCTGTGCACATTTCTTTCAGAAGATACTCAAATGTCAGTGACTTATGCGGTGGCGAAATTTTGTTTCTTAGCTATTAGGAAACGTAAACTTATTTTAGCTGGGGAAAAACTGTATGGTTTTATTTTTTTCCCCCTACTGCTATTTTACCAATTTTATTACTTCTGTCTTGCCAATTTTTAAATATCATTACTATGTTATTATTGTTTTAACCTCCTTTACATCAGAACTGTATTGTTTCACTGGCTTTTGCTGTAATAGATTACTGAGAAAAACAGAAGCAAGTTTTATGCTGTCTTCTCTCTCTCCTTGGTCCCAGGATGAAAGCCGAAGCAAAAGTGGCCCGCATACCTCCCTTGGCACAAATTGCAATTCTTTGGCAAGAAGAAGAAGAAGAAGAAGAAGAAGAAGAAGAAGAAGAAGAAGAAGAAGAAGAAGAAGAAGAAGAAGAAGAAGAAGAAGA
>NW_015173181.1:34954-40388 GCF_001447785.1 Gekko japonicus | reverse complement strand
AGGAGATTGGATTTGTACCCCGCCCTTCACTACCCAAAGGAGTCTCCGAGCATCTTACAATCGCCTTCCCTTCCTCTCCGCACAATAGACACCCTATGAGGTCAGTGGGGCTGAGAGAGCTCTTTGAGAACTGCTCTTGAGAGAACAGCTCTTAGAGAACTGTGGCTTGTCCAGGTCACTCAGCAGCTGCGTGTGGAGGAGTGAGAGAAATATGTTCTGTGTTCTCCTCTCTGTGCATTTTTGTTAGTGAGTATATTACATGTTTATGTAGTTTTTTTTAATCCACTGTCTGCAGTAAAGTTAAAAACATTTTAAAAAATCATTGCCAGAAAACCAGTTCCACTCCTTCTGTACCCCCTTTCCCTGCTGCATCAACTAGCATCATTACCCTTTTTGCGGACAGCGCTGAAAAATCTAAAGAGGGGGGGAAATGTGGTTGCTTATCCACTAATCGAAATTAATCCAAGCACAGGGCTCCCCCGGCGCCTGCATTCTCATCCTGCCCAAGGAAAAATTAAAGAGATTCAATATTTAGACAGCACTTAACCAAAGAGCAACAGAGAAATCTAACATCCCTTCCCAATTAAAACTCCCTGCAACATTCACTTCCACGCATTATACGGAAAAGAACTTTACAGGCCCCCAATGTAGCCAGGCAAGGCCTGTCGGATACAAGGCTGAAATGTAACATCAGCAGAGTCTAGAAAAGAGGAACCATTCTACACACTGTGAGCTGGAAGAACTGTGGACCACGCTAGCTCAGACTCTAGCATGCCTTTTTCAAACGCTCCCTCATATATTTTTAAAAACCCTTTGTGTAGTAAATTTGTACACCAGGTAGAAAAGTTTGGCATATTTATGTCTTCCACTCTGCTACGTTTCCCCCCGTCCAGTTTGGTATAGTGGTTAGAAGCACGGACTCTAATCTGGGAGAACCGGGTTTGAGTCCTCCTCCACATGCAGCTGCTGGATAACCTTGGGCCAGGCACAGTTCTCTCAGAGCTGTTCTGGAAAGAGCAGTTCTCTTGGAGCTCTCTCAGCCCCGCCTACCTCACAGGGTGTCTGTTGCGGGGAAGGGAAAGGAGATAGCCGCTCTGAGACTCCTTCAGGCAGTAAGGGGCGGGGTATACATCCAATCTCTTTTTCTCTTCTTCTTCCTCCGGATGACCCGGGTTAGTGTGATCTCACCAGATCTTGGAAGCATAGCAGGGTTGGCCCTGGTTAATACTTGGATGAGACACCATCGAGGAGGTCCAGGAACACTACGCAGAGGCAGGCCACGGCAAGCCACCTCCGGACATCTCTTGCCTTGAAAGCACCATGAAGGGTCACAGAAATCAGCTGCGACTTGATGGCAATGTTCCACCACCACCACCAAGTTTCTCCCCATCATTGAGTCTGGGGCCTGGGAGATCTCCAGGAATTAAAACTGATCCCCCGTCTGCAGAGAACAGCTCCTCTATAGGAAATAGGCCAAACTGGGAGGAAGAAGAGAAGATTGGATTTCTACCCTGCCCTTCCCTACCCAAAGGAGTCTCAGAGCGGCTTACAAACTCCTTTCCCTCCCCCTCCCCACAACAGACACCCTGGGAGGTCGGTGGGGCTGAGAGAGCTCTGACACAAACTGCTGTTTTCAAAGAAGAGCTGTGCCGGAACTATGGCTTGCCCAAGGTCATCCAGCAGGTGCAAGTGGAGGAGTGGGGAATCAAACCCGGTTCTACTAGATTAGAGTCGCCGCACTTAACCACTTCACCAAACTGGCTCTCACCAAAGAAGGTCACCAAAGGAGAGAAAAGATGGCGTTTTGTGCTGCTCATCAAAATAATTACTCGGGCATTGGTTCCATTGATAACTCACGACCTGGAAGAAGGCTACTGAAATGTGCCGAGAACCTCGCTGTAATTGGACAACACTGTCCAACACTGTCCATATTGGGAGCAACTCCAAAAATAAATAAATTTGGGGCTACTTTTACAAGCTTTGAAATAGGTGTTAGCCATTTATTGTGCCTTCCTTGTGGATAACTGGGGACTTATACTTTTGAATTATTGCAAAATTATACTGTTGGAATTCCATATTCTATATGATAGTAAATCCTAATAATTAGTAACCAGTGTTCCTCTGTAGAAAATTGCAGTTTAGAAGGTGGTCTTTGTGGCATTATACCCCACATCATACCCTCATCTCTCCAAATTCCATCCTCCACAGGAACCGGGAATTTCCCAACCCGCACCTGGCAACCGTAATGCGACTCACAACCACTCTCAGGCTGCGGTCATACATGCGAAACAATCTACTTTCAATCCACTTTCCAAATGGATTTTGCAAGTTCGCATAGTAAGAAGAGAGAAGAGGAGATTGGATTTATACCCCGCCCTTCACTACCCAGAGAGAGGAGTCTCAGAGCGGCTTACAAATTCCTTTCCCTTCCCCTCCCCACAAAAGACACCCTGTGAGGTAGGTGGGGCTGAGAGAGCCCTGAGAGAAACTGCTCTTTTTCAAGGACAGCTGTGCCAGGACTATGGCTTGCTCAAGGTCATCCAGCAGCCGCAAGTGGAGGAGTGGGGAATCAAACCCGGTTCTCCCAGATTAGAGTCCGCACACTCAACCACTACACCAAACTGGCTCTCCAGTAAAAATCCAGTTGCAAAGTGCACTGAAAGTGGATTGAAAGTGGATTATTTAGCGTGTGTGACCGCAACCTCAGTGTCCCACACCTCTTGGAGCCTGCACAGTCCTCATCAGCCTCCCCTCCCCTCTTTTGGCTAATTCGGACAGTCAATTCCTTTGCCTACATACCCGAGGAGTCCCCCAAATATGTCGAAACCACTACCTTGTCTGTCTGAGCAGGCTGGTTTTATGGCTTTGGAGATTACAGAGCCGTCCGTTTCACTATTCGCTCATGGTAAAACACAATACGCTTTTATAAAAACTAATCCACGCAGAAGAGCTCCTGCTCGCCGGCTGTATCTCTCCCGAACACAAGGCTGGCAATTAAGAAGCACTAATCAGGCGAGCGCGGCAGCTCTTGAAACCTCAGCAGAAAGGGCAAAATTGTCATTTTTACTCTCGCATCCCCATTACATCCCTGCACAGATTTAATTAACAGTAATGTTACGATACCGGAGATTCCGTTTCTGTTTTACAAATAATGCCCTTTTGATGAGGGGCCCGAATTCAAATTACTGCCCTATCAAGCACAGCCATAGAAGCGGAATGCCAAGTTAGTTGGCAATAAAACGAGAGTGAACATTCAGTAGTTGGAGGGGGGAATATAATAAAGTCTGCACCATCCAAACTCCTGGCTAATGGTTCAAAACTGCACATTCCTGTCCGTTTAGGAACATAACCAAACTAGTTCGCAATTTGCGTGTCACGGAATGGTTATGGGCTTGGAGTGATGGCTTTGGCTAACTTTAAAAAATCGTAAAGGTTTTCAGAATGCAGAAGGCGGAATGCCAGGGAGGGGCCGTGGTTTCCCTTCCACTCCCCGCAACAGACACCCTGTGAGGTAGGCGGGGCTGAGAGAGCTCTTTCGAGGACTGCCCTTGAGAGAACAGCTCTGACAGACTTGTGACTGAGCCAAGGTCATCCAGCAGGTGCAAGTGGAGGAATGGGGAATCAAACCCGGTTCTCCCAGATCAGAGTCCGCACACTTAACCACTACACCAAACTGGCTTAGAGGGAGCGTTGGTGTCCACTGGGGAGAAAGTGGGTTATAAATGAAGCAAATACACAAATCGCCTCTCATTGTCTTCAGTCCATCTGGCCATCTACTCCGCTGAGGTCCCTCCCCTCCCCAAACCTCCAGGAATTTCCCAACATGGAGATGGAGACCCTGTAGCTTGGCCAGGGTGGACTGGCCATGACCAATGTTTCCTCTACGCTGTGGAGTCTTGTGAGCAAAAATTCTACTTTGTGAGCTACTGGCATTAAAGCTGTGAGCGAGCCATTTGGCTACTGCATACATGAGTTTGTTCTGGAGCCCTCCTTCCTGAGCTAAGACAAAAATGTGTGAGCCGGAGGCTAAAAAACTGTGAGCAGGCTCACACTAACTCAGCTTAGAGGGAACACTGGCCATGACTTCTGCTGGGACAAGTGCCAGTGGGCCCCTGGCCTGAGGCGATGCCTTTCCTGAGCACCAGCTCCACCCCAGCCAGGCCCAGAGAGCAAGAGGCTGAGGACACTGACCCGGGCAACTCGCAAGGCTCGATGGCCACCTGACAGCAATGTGGATTCTGTGATCTTACGCAGATCATGAGGAGGGAGGGCAGGAAGGGTTGCCCCGGTGCTTAGTTCTCGGGGCCCTTTCTGACACGCCCAGGGAAATGCCGATCGCCACTTTGGGGTCAGGAAGCAATTGCTCTCCAGGCCAGTGTGGCCAGGAATCCCAGAGGATTTTTGCCATCTTCTGGGCATGGAACAGGGGTCACGGGGGGGGGGTGTATTTGTGAATCCCCTGCATTGCGTGGGGGGTTACACTAGATGACATTTTGCCCGTTTCTGTGGATGAAACGGGGGCCCGGGGGGGGGGGGGGTGTTCGGGGGGAGGTATTTGTGAATTTCCCGCATTGCGTGGGGGGTTACATAAGAACATAAGAACATGAGATGCCAATGTTGGATCAGGCCAAAGGCCCATCCAGTCCAACACTCTGTTGTGTCACACAGTGGCCAGAAATACCAGTGCCATCAGGCGGTCCACCAGAGGTGGTCCCTTCCAACTCTGTGGTTCTGAGGCCACCAGCGGGAGGCCCAGTCCCAATACCATGGCCAGGCTCACGCATGATCCCCCCTCCCAATGCAGACCTCCCTCCATTGCGGGGCGGCTCCCGTTCTAGGGCCAAGTTGGCCTCCCCATCTACTCCTACCCTCGCCTTTCCATCCTCTCCCTCTGTTACCCTCCCTATTGCCACCCTTGGACTGTGAGCTCCTTGTGGGAGAAGGAGAGCTGTGTAAGGTAAAAGTAAAGGTTCCCTTGCTCGAAAGCCAGTCGAATCCGACTCCAGGGTTGCGGTGCTCATCTCTGTTTCTCCGTTTCAAAGCTGAAGAGCCAGTGCTGTCCGAAGACGTTTCCGTGGCTGGCATGACTAAACACCAAGGTGCATGGAACGCTGTTCCCTTCCCACCGAAGTGGTACCTATTTATCTACTTGCAATTTCTTGCTTTCGAACTGCTAGGTTGGCAGGAGCTGGAACTAGAGACGGGAGCTCACTCCGTCATGCGGCACCCAGGTCTTGAACTGCTGAACTACTGACCTTCCACAGCCTGCAGTTCAGCGCCTTAACCACTTGAGCCACCGCAGCTCCGGAGAGCTGTGTACTCCTCGGCTTATTGGTAGTGGACAGTGCCGTCAAGTCGCAGCCGACTTATTATGACCCCCGTTGGGTTTCCAAGGCAAGAGACGTTCAGAGGCGGTTTGCCATTGCCTGCCTCT
>NW_015173181.1:14963-33918 GCF_001447785.1 Gekko japonicus | reverse complement strand
TCTTCTTCTTCTTCTTCTTCTAGTGACTCAACAGAGCTTTCGAGGCAAGAGATGAACAAAGGCGGCTTGCCATTGCCGGCCTCTGCGTAGCCACCCTGGACTTCCTCGGAAGTCTCCCTTCCAAATACTGACCAGGGCCGACCCTGCTTAGCTTCCAAGATCTGATGAGATCGGGCTAGCCTGGGCCATCCAGGTCAGGGCGCTTGGCTTAGCGGCCACTGCAAAAGTACCACACCCCTGTACAAATAACAGGCAAGAATAATCGTTCGGTCGTATTCTGTCTCATGCGCACATGCACACCATCCTGCGATGCGCGCACCTGAGAACCAGCCTTGCTGGTGAGCCTCTCCCCCCCCCCCTGTTTTGCAAATGAACTGTCTCTGTTCCCCATTCCCGGTAATAAGAAAAATAAAAGGCCCGCACATTTGGAAGGAGGTGTTACGACAGTAGAACGCCAGCTTTATCGAGACAAAGGTGCCCCGGGGGTCCGTCAATTCAACATCTGGTTGCCCTCCCTGCTAATTTCTCTCTCAAGATGTGGGGGAGCAGGAATAAGGCTTCATTAGCCCTGTTTGGCGGGTGAGTAACGGCTTCTTACCTAGGAGATCTTGTTGCCGGGAAATTAGTGTCACAGATAAGTGGTCACGCACCGCAGTCAATATGGAAATGTCGGTGTTTGTGATCTTCGTGGGCCAGACCCCCACCAAAAAAACCCCCCACCGGTTTTGCTTGGAAAATTACAGGGGTATCATGGCCAGGTTTCATAGAACAAGCGACTGTGAATTACGGCTCTGCCCAGTGACAAAGCTAGTATCAAGAGGCAATTTGTGCATTACAGTAGCACACCTCTGAGCGTCTTTCTTGCGCTCGACAAGCGCCCATTTGCACGCTGATACACGTTGGTTTCTCTTCCATTCGCTTTTGCCTCCAAGGGGTGCAAGGCCGTGTACGAGTTGCTTCATCCTGTACCTGTTTTATCCTCACAACATCCCTGTGAGGTAGGTCAAGGCTGAAAGGGCAATGGATCCAAGGTCACCCAGCAAACTTCCTGAAGGCTGACTGGGGATTTGAACCCAGGTGTTGGGTGAAGTGTTGTAAGCGGCCAGCATCCTCAGTCTGGATACAAAGAGGTTCTCCCTCCATAACATCTGGGGAAGGGCCGTGGCTCAGTGGTAGAGCATCTGCTTAGCGTGCAGAAGGTCCCAGGTTCAACCCTGGCATCTCCAGTTAAAAGGACTAGGAAGTAGGTGATGAGAAGGACCTCTGTCTGAGACCCTGGAGAGCTGCCAGTCTGCGTAGAGCTAGCTACAGTGGCTCCCAGTGGAATACCAAGTCAAGTTCAAGGTTTTGGTATTGACCTATAAGGACTTGAGCGGTCAGGGACTGGTGCATCTACAGAACCGTCTGCTCTGTTATGTCCCTGGGAGAGCGTTAGGCTCTTCAGATAACAGCTTGCCAGTGATCCCTGGCCCTAAAGCTATCTGGCTGTTCTCGACCAGGGACGGGGCCTTTTCAGTCCTGGCCCCGACCTGGTGGAACTCTCTGCCAAATTCAGGGCTCTGCGGGACCTTACGCAGTTCCGCAGGGCCTGTAAGGCTTTTGGTGAGGACAGCAACGGCTTCCATCCCAGCTCGCACCCTTTCCTGTTCCTGTTGCTTCTGATATCTGCCTTGCCCTCCTCTCCCCTGCCCGCGAACCGGCCAGCAGTCTGAAACTGGACCAATGAGTACGTGCCCTCTGATTTGTTTGAAATGTGCTATTAATGTTTTAACAGCTTTATCTTGACATGCTTTTATGAATGTTGTACATCGCCCAGAGCCCTACATTAGCATGGACTGGGAGATTAACAAATGAAATAAATGAATGAATGAATGAATGAATGAATGAATGAATGAATGTTGATGTTGGGGACATTGAGCTACAGTTGTATTGTTGGCCCAATCCCGTGTTCCCTCTAAGCTGAATTAGTGTGAACTAACTCACAGTTCTTTAGCCTCCGGCTCACACATTTTTGTCTTAGCTCAGGAAGGAGGGCTCCAGAGCAAATTAATTTATGCAGTAGCCAAATCGCCTGCTCACAACTTTAATGCCAGTAGCTTACAAAGTAGAATTTTTGCTCACATGACTCCACGGCTTAGAGTGAGCATTGGCCCAATCAATCAACCCACAAGAGAAAACACTTACAACCTGTGATGAATACATATCTATCTATCTATCTATCTATCTATCTATCTATCTATCTATCTATCTATCTATCTATCTATCTATCTATCTATCCATCTATCTATCCATGTCCGTCTGTCTGTCCGTCTGTCTATCTATCCATCCATCCATCCCTCTATCCATCCATCCCTCTATCCATCTATCCATCCATCCATCCATCTATCTATCTATCCATGTCCGTCTGTCTGTCTGTCTGTCTGTCTGTCTGTCTATCTATCTATCTATCTATCTATCTATCTATCTATCTATCTATCTATCTATCTATCTTGTACTTATTCAGCCAAATAAAAGACTGGGTGACCCAAGCAGACCTAACAAGACGCTCATTAAAAAAGCCTCCTTTGTTGATGAGGCAACACAATTCTGCTCCAAGAATCCTTGATGGCTGCACAGTGGCTGATTTCTCAAGCTCTTTATAAATATTAATGGCTTCGAGAGAGCCTCTCGAGGTGTGTCACGTCATGCTGTTCTTAGAAAAACACTCCAAGCTCAATACTGCTGGTTTTTTTGTGTTTTTTTCCCCCAATGATAGCAAGTTCAGCTTGGCAAGGTTACCGGCCTCTCTTACAAAAATCCCCCCCCCTTCCAAAGTGTTTCAGGAGGTGTGCAGACGCTTGTCAGAGACTCAAAGGTGGTGTTCGAGAGCCACACCCTTTCCCCCATGCAGCTTGCGCCATGGCGTCATATACTGTCGCTTCTGGTTATTCCTAGAGCTAACCCCCAAATGTGACATCATGGCACATAAGCTGCCAATGGTGTTTTTAAAATGGGGTTTTGAAACATTGGTTGCCTACAAGACTCCAGAATATGCAACCCTAGTCAACCAGATAGCCAGGACCACCGATAAACAACTACAGTAGGACGAAATGCTTTAGATAACCATCCTACGGTCTAAGTGGGGGGACATTTGAACCTTCCAGGACATTCAGTTGCTCACCTAAGGGTAGCAGTTCTCTTACAAAGGCCTTTCAAAGGGAGATTAGAAAGAGAGGCTGCTGAATTGCAACTAATAATGAAGCGCAACACCATGCATCCTCCTGGACTGAATTGAGACCTAGGCTTCCTGTCTCATTACCAGTGCTGATTTCTCCACACCTACTGCCCCTCTGTGTATCACACCTAATCCCATCACACTTGCTATTGTCAGTCACCTGCTATTGTCATTGGCCTGCTATTGTCATCCGGCATCTGAAATCACTCCGCTCTCCAAGACAGAAAGACAGATACTCACATTCTAGCTGTCTCCGAAGAAGTGAGCGGTGACTCACGAAACCTCATACCCTGCCACAAATTTGGTTAGTCTTGCTACTGGACTCTTGCTCTTTCCTGCATCACACTGTCCGATGCCTTTTCCTATGCTGCTCTTCACAGTGATTTCCAACAGCACTGCACTTCAACTGGGTTTTAGAGTCAACGTTGAGGAGGTACATTCCTCTGAGTGGGGAACTCCTCCTCACCATTATTCTGCAAAGGGCTGGCACATGGTTGGTGCTATATAATAGCCAGGGTTGCCAGCTCTGAGTTGGGAAATACCTGGAGATTTGGGGGGGTGGAGCCAGGGGAGGGCGGGGATTGGGGAGGGGAGGGGCTTCAGTGGGGTATAGTGCCATAGAGTCCCCCTTCCAAAGCAGTCGTTTTCACCAGGGGGGACTGGTCTCTGTTGCCTAGAGGTCAGTTGAAATCCCGGCTCTCCAGCTACTGCCTGGATGTTAACACAATGAAATTCAATGAAATTGCTGAGCGGTTGGGTTAGAACGGATAAAAGGAAGTACTTCTTCACCCAAAGAGTGATTAACACATGGAACTCACTGCCACAGGAAGGGGTGGCGGCTACAAGCACGGACGGCTTCAAAAGGGAATTAAATAAGCATATGGAGCAGAGGTCCATCAGTGGCTATTAGCCACAAGGTATAGATAGGGGCTCTGGGGCAAGTGATGCTCTGTCTTCTTGGTGCTTGGGGGGGGCAACAGTGGGAGGGCTTCTAGTGTCCTGGCCCCACTGGTGGACCTCCTGATGGCACCTGGTAATTCTGGCCACTGTGTGACACAGAGTGTTGGACTGGATGGGCCTTTGGCCTGATCCAACATTGGCGTCTCTTATGTTCTTATGTTATGTTCTTACAAAAAGAAGGGAACATCCCCCGTATAAATAAACCTCCCCAAATACTCAACTTAGGCCCCAGTCACACGGAGAATTTGCCGCGTGAAAGGCACGAATGCTGGGCGGATTCTCGGGGCGCGATCACACAGCAACATCTGGCAAGCACACCGCACCAATGGCCAACCTGTGGCGTGCCACCAAAGATGCGCAGTTAAAAAGTACCTGCAAAGATCTACTAGCAAATGGTTTGCCACGAGTTGCAGACGGACTCGTTCGGTATGATCGCGCCGGCGCACGCCTATTTTCCGGCGCGCACCTGTTCCCTCCAGCCATCCTCTTTGCAGCGCGTGTGGCCGGGGCCTTTATATGATATTCACAGATCATTTGTGCAATCAGCAATAACAATCATACAAAATTCCAATACAAATCTTGAAATTCATATAAATTGATGGTGCAAATAGGGGAGAAGCTTTTTCCAAGATGGAACTGCAACAACTTAACAAAATCCAAAATTACTTCATGGTAAAATAGTCCATGTCACTGCATTCTTCCCGTCATTTGAGTATTCTACCCATCTGGAGTAAAGGTAAAGGTAAAGGTTCCCTTGCTCGAAAGTCAGTCGAGTCCAACTCTAGGGTTGCGGTGCTCATCTCCGATTCAAAGCCGTATCTTCAGTGGACTTCTGAATTTGGACTTTGCATTTGAATCCTTTGTTTCGTGACTCATGACCTGGGATTCTCCCCTATTTGCACAATCAATTCATATGAATTTCAAGATTTGTATTGGAATTGTTTTGTATGATGGTTATTGCTAATTACGCAAATGATCTGTGAATATCATAGTATTTGAGTATTTTTGGAGGTTTATTTATGTGTCTTTTGAGTATTTTTGGAGGTTTATTTATGTGGAGGATTTCCCCACCCCCTTTCTTTTTGTATTCACTTCTCACTTTTGTTGCTAACTACCTGGATGTTGGCACTCCTAGATATGGGGGCAATTGCCAGGAGTATCGAACTCATTTGTTACGGGGGCCGGATCTGACATAAATGAGACCTTGTTGGGCTGGGCCATGTGTGTCATAAAAGGTAATGCCAGGTAGCGGAGATATAAACTTTGTAAAGGACACAAACACAAAGGTGGTTTTTTAAACTTTAAATAACACGTTTCCAGTGAGTTTGACACCCCTGGCGTTGAGGGGCCACCCTGGCTTGTTGACGGGCAAGTTGGCCAGCTTCCGAAACTTGCCACCTTCCCTCCACCACCACCACCGTGGAGCTTGAGAGCTCAAGCTGACAGTACCTGGAAGCCTTTTGGGTTTTCCCGTCCAGATCTGTGAAAAGTGACGGGCTCAGCACATCCCCCCCCCCAACACCACCTTTCAAGCATGAGTTATGGAATTCGGCATCTTCTAAAGGCCATTTTTCCTGGGTCGTCTTGTCAGCACTTCAGCCTTCAGGCAACTGGGGAGTGCCATTATTCAATCTCCCATTTTTTAAAAGAAAGAAGCCTTCCTGGAGTCTATAGGGCCATCTGTGGCTCTAAGTGATTCACACCATTAGTCAACCATTAGTCAACTAGAAGATTACATTTTTAGGGAGAAAACAGGATGTCCAAAGACACAGATTAAACGCTTGCGGCGTCGATGGAGACCGCACACGCTTCAGACCCAGGGGCCAGCCGGACTGGTGAAATGTTGATGGATAACGGCCGAGAAACGTTTTAAAGATGATAGTGGGGGGGGGGGTGGCACTCGCAATCATACAAGCGGGATTTTGGAAAGAGGCAGGCATGGAATCCCTCCTGCATTCTCATTTGCAATCGGAAAACTTGGCCTCTCTAGATGAGGGCTGCGTCCCGATGACTTGTGGGCAGGTTTTGGACCCCTGGGGCACCTTCGACCATCCCTATGAAATCCCTCTCCAGTTTTAATGACGGTAACATGAAACCTTTGGACGTAATTTCACTAGCAAAGAAGAGAGAAACGTCTTCAAATGGGAGGGAAACTGAGATGTTCTTTGCATCAATGCGACCATTTCTTTTAATTATTGCACAGCATGTACATAATGGAAGACAGGAAGGCCTGGCGTGATCTGGTCCATGGGGTCGCGAAGAGTCGGACTCGACTGTGCGACTGAACAACAACAACAATCTACATAATATGCAAATCTTCTCACCCGGATGACATCAGGGCCCTGCGGGACCTTCTACAGTTCCGCAGGGCCTGTAAAATGGAGCTCTTCCACCAGGCCTTCGATTAGGAGATGCCACTGATGACTGTGCCACTGGAACACGCTATGGCCCGTATGAAACACCAGTGGATATTGCCTCCCTCTGCGGGATTGTATATTGAAGCCGCCATCATCTGCATTGCTCTTGTTAGAATTTTATGATGTTAGGTAGTTGTTTATGTATATTTTATTGTATTTACTGTTTTATTGCTTTTAATGTTTGTTTGCCGCCTTGAGCAGGTTCTCTGGCAAGGCGGGACACAAATCGAAAATAATAAATAAATAAATGCAGATCTAGCTCATCTTTATTCCTCTCTTTCACCAAGGAGTTCAGGATGGTGAAAATAGTTATTATCTCCTGTTCTTTGTCATCCTCACAACCACCCTGCGAGGTAGGTTAGGCTGAGAGCAAGCAAACTAGGGTTGCCAGGTACCCCTGGCAATCGGTGCGTGGGGGAACTTCTCAGGGCCAAAGAGAGGCCTAGGCCAGTGTTGCCGGTGATGCAATAACGACACTTCCAGAGCACATTGGAAGTGACATCATCTGCATCGCCAGCAATACAGGGACACTGGTATTTGGGCAAAGAATCTATGGTAGAGAGGCTGTTTTTAACCATAGAGTTTTTGCCCCAATACCAGAGCTGTCCTGCATCACTGGCAACGTGATTATGTCACTTCCTGTGTGCACCGGAAGTGATGTTGCCACCATTCCCACGAGGCAGGCCTAGGCCTCACAGAGTGAGGGATCCCCTCCCCAGTAGGGGCCTGGCAAACCTGAATCAAACAGGCCAAGATCACAGTCCCACAAGATCCCCAGTCCCACAAGTTACACCACACTGGCTTGCTATCTACCCGGTTGGTGCCAATCTTGCCAGTGTAGTGGTTAAGTGTGCAGACTCTGATCTGGGAGAACCGGGTTTGATTCCCCACTCCTCCACTTGCACCTCCTGATGTGACCTTGGGTCAGTCACAAGCTCTGGTACAGCTGTCCTTGAAAAAGAGCAGTTTGTGTCAGAGTTCTCTCAGCCCCACCCACCTCACAGGGTGTCTGTTGTGGGAAGGGGGAGGGACTCCAAGTGAAGGGCCATGGGGTAT
This sequence comes from Gekko japonicus, assembly GCF_001447785.1. Classification (NCBI taxonomy): domain Eukaryota; kingdom Metazoa; phylum Chordata; class Lepidosauria; order Squamata; family Gekkonidae; genus Gekko; species Gekko japonicus. Next base: position 26,271 of record NW_015173181.1, on the reverse strand, counting down.
AAATCCAATCTCCTCTTCTTCTTCTTCTTCTTCTTCTTCTTCTTCTTCTTCTTCTTCTTCTTCTTCTTCTTCTTCTTCTTCTTCTTCTTCTTCTTCTTCTTCTTCTTCATCTTCTTCTTCTTCTCTTATTCTTTAAGACATGGTTGCATTGCACTCTCTGTTCCCCAACTCGGCTAACTGGAGAGCCAGTTTGGTGTAGTAGTTAAGTGCGCGGACTCTAACCTGGGAGAACTGGGTTTGATTCCCCACTCCTCCACATGCAGCTGCTGGATGACCTTGGGCAAGCTATAGTTCTGACAAGAGCTGTCCATGAAAAAGAGCAGTTTCTGTCAGAGCTCTCTCGGCCACACCCACCTCACAGGGTGCCTGTTGTGGGGAGGGAAAGGGAAAGGCGTCTGTAAGCCGCTCTGAGACTCCAAGTGAAGGGCGGGATATAAGTCCAATCTCTTCTCTCCCCTCTTCTTCAAAGCAAGTTTTAACACAAAAAATTGAAACCAGAAAGAAAAAAATCTAGTGATATCTATTTATTTGTTTCAGATATTTTTTTGTGCTGCCTTTTCAGAGAGCTGCTGGAGGCAGCTTACAATTGAAACCATGTCACGATATTAAAAACAAGACACTGGACTGCATTAAACTATCCATAAAACACAGGCGAACCATTAAAAAGCTGTTAAGGTATGAACCCCAAATCAAAAACCTGGGTAACATGACATATTTTGCCCTGGTGCCTTAAAGAAAGTAAAGTGGGTGCCAGGTAAGCCTCGGGGGGGGGGGCATTCCAGAGGTGAGGTGCCACCACAGGAAAGGACCTCTCTCCAGTCAACACCCACCTCACCTCAGAAGGTGGGGGAACAGAGAGCTGGGCTTGAGAGGCAGATTTTAACTGAGGGGCTGAACCATATGGGAAGAGATGGTCCTTCCAGTTTGGTGCAGTGGTTAAGTGCGTGGACTCTAATCTGGGAGGACCGGGTTTGATTCCCCACTCCTCCACTTGCAGTTTTCTCAGAGCTGTCCTTGAAAGGGCACTTCTCGAAAAGAGCTCCCTCAGCCCCACCTACCTCACAGGGTGCCTGTTGTGGGGAGGGGAAGGGAAAGGAGTCTGTAATCTCTTCTCTTCTCTCCCTCTTCGTCTTACTCTGGCCCCAAGCCACGTAGGGCCTTCAAGCCAGGACTCCCGCTGCTCTCTCCCACCGCTGCTCCAAGTGGCGGCAAGGGAAAAAATAAAAATGCCACCAGACTCTGTGCTCTGTGCTGGTATGTCCCTTCCAGATAGAACCCAGAAGTGAAAATGGGAATCACTGGAAGTTCTATGGATACTACCAGTTTCCAGCATTTCCTAGAGCTACCCATTCTCACTTCCGGGTTCTATCTGGAAGTGATGCAGTGGTGTCAGTGACCCCGATGCTACCTTTTCCCAAGATGGCATGTGCCAAACAATGAAACATCAGGAAGGATTTTAAAAACAATTTTAATATCTGTTTTTTAAAAAAAATTAGCAGGGACGTCCTTTTTTTCCTTGATGAGACAAAACTGGAATTGAGCCATCGAGTCCACGAGACACAAACAAGGCGTTCTTCTGCCAGCATTGGAGCAGGGCACCGCTGTGGGTTGCAGGTATAAGGTTTGTGGCACCGGCAACTGTGACTGTGACTCAAAGTGGCCGAGTTACTGTGATGTTACATGCACAAAATTACTCTGGGAACAAAATCCAGCTGTGTGAAGGAACCATTCTTTGCTGCCCTCTTAGACTGCATACAGTTCAGTATGGTGTAGTGGTTAAGAGCGCGGACTCTAATCTGGAAGAAACAGGTATGATTCCCCCACTCCTCCACTTGCAGCTGCTGGATGACCTTCGGCATGCCATAGTTCTGTCAGAGCTGTTCTCTCAAGGACAGTTCTGGAAAAAGCTCTCTCAGCCCAGCCTACCTCACAGGGTGTCTGTTGTGGGGAGGGGGAAGGGAAAGGAATCTGTAAGCAGCTCTGAGAATCTGAGTGAAGGGGAGGGTATAAATCCAATCCCTCCTCCTCCTCCTCTTTCTCCTCTGCTTAACCCTGGAAAGCCTCAGAAGGTAGGAGACCTCAGAGTGCGGACAGAAAAATGGAAGGAACAGTGCACAGATGAGAATGGAGAGAGACAAGGAATTTGATGGAAGTGAAGGGGGCATTGTCTTGGGGACTGTGTGGACTAATAAGCATGGGGGTCATCAAGGAGGAGGAGGAGGAGGAGGAAGAGGAAGAGAAGGATGATTTATACCCTGCTCTTCACTCAGAGTGGCTTACAATCGCCTTCCCTTCTGCTCCCCACAACAGGCACTCTGTGAGGTGGGTGGGGCGGAGAGAGCCCTGAGAGAACGGTGACTGATCCAAGGTCACCCAACTGGCTGCATGTGGAGGAATGGGAATCAAACCCGGTTCTCCAGATTAGAGTCCACCACTCTTAACGACTACACCAAACATTGATATCTCACCTTTCTTCCATACTGGAATTCCAGACAACCTACACGATGTTCCCAGGTGGCAGGGTAGCTGACTCTGGGTCGTGAAATTCTTGGCACTTTGGGGGTGGAGCCTAGGGAGGGCGGGGGTTGGGGAGGGGAAGATCTTCTGCAAGGGTGTGATGCCGTAGAATCCACCCTCCAAAGCAGCCATTTTCTCCAAGGGGGTTTTCTCTGTCGTCTGGTGATATAATTCCAAGAGGTCTCCAGGCCCCACCTGGAGGTTGGGAACCTCAGAAGGTGATCACCCATCCATGCACTCAGCGGACTGATATCGACCTAGTGCCCGGAAGGTCTTCCAACCTTTCCTTCAGCCCAGGCTCTGGGAAAGGTCTTCGGGCTTTAGGAGTTACCTTCAAGAGGAAATTCTTCCAGACGTGACCTTTCCACAGTCATTGTAGCATTGTGCATTGCCAAACTGAACACAACTTTGAGGGGGGGAGGATAAAAGACTGTGGGAGGCTCTGAATCCCGCACACTGACCTGAACTAACTAACCAGCCAATTCTCCGGCCTCCCGACGACAATAAATCCTCCCTCGCTCAAACACACTACGCCGCCACCCCCTTCCCTGAAACAAAAAGGAAAGAAATCCATTTTTCTGCCTTTTAACGTGTTGCGCTTTGTAGAGCACTGCAGACTCTGACAACTCACTAATCTGTCCAGAATACATCTTGTTTGGCAATTATATGGTAATGAAGCCATTTCTCCCGTTCGGGAATGATTCATGCTTTCACTTTACGGGAGTTCTAACAGTGCCTCTTTGAAGCGCTTCCCCCAAACTCTACAATAATGGACTTGCTGTGCTGGTTTTTTAAACACTGTAAGGAAGTACATCTTTAAGGCTGTTGTGGTTGTGTTTTTTGTTTTTTTTTTGCCTCACCCCATCCTTTGCCTGTCATTTCAACTTGAATTGCTGGGGATTGATTTGCCAACTATAAAATAACATGTACAAAGATCCTAAATACCGGGGAGGAGGGATTGTCACCGCAGTCAATGGAATAATTGCAAGGAGAAGGCATTGAATTCCCATCGGTGTTGATCGCACAGAGGCCACACACTGAGGAATACTGTCCCCCCCATCCAGAGAACACTTTGCACAGTAACAATCACTGCCCCCATTGAGAAAACACTTTGCACGGTAGCGGGCAATGGTAATGTTTGTGCTTATTCCATTGCTGGCAGACACAATTCTTACCTGATTCAGGGCTGAATCCCCACCTGACATTCTTCAGGTCACTGATATAAATTTGCCACAGGCTCCTGTGTGCCACTGCAGGCTCTGACACACACAAAGCTGCCTTATACCGAATCAGAGCCTTGGTCCATCAAAGTCAGTATCATCTCATTTGGAATACTGTGTGCAGTTCTGGTCACCACACCTTAAAAAGGATATTATAGCTTTGGAAAAAGTGCAGAAAAGGGCAACTCGAATGATAAAAGGGTTGGAACACTTTCCCTATGAGGAAAGGTTAAAGCGCTTAGGGCTCTTTAGCTTGGAGAAACGACGACTGAGGGGTGACATGATTGAGGTTTATAAGATTATGCATGGGAAAGAGCAGGTCGAGAAACAGGTACTTTTCTCCCTTTCTCACAATACAAGAACTCGTGGGCACTCCATGAAATTGCTGAGCGGTCGGGTTAGAACGGAGGAAGTCCTTCTTCATCCAAAGAGTGATTAACAGATGGAATTCACTGCCACAGGAGGTGGCAGCGGCTACAAGCATGGACGGCTTCAAAAGGGAATTAGATAGGCATATGGAACAGAGGTCCATCAGTGGCTATTAGCCACAGGGTATAGATGGGGACTCTGGGGCAAGTGATGGATCCAACATTGGCGTCTCTTATGTTCTTATCTACTCAGACTGGCAGTGGCTCTCCAGTGTCACAGTCTGAGGTCTTTCACATCACCTCCTACCTGATCCTTTAACTGGAGATGCCGGGGATTGAACCTGAGGCCTTCTGCATGCCAAGCAGATGCTCTGCCACTGAGCCACAGAGTCACTCCCCAAAGGAGGGAACTGTGGGGAGGGGGGAAGGCTAGCCAACGAACTCTCCTTGAACTAATGAGGCCAGAGCGAGATGGAGGATACTTTCTGGTTCCTCTCCCAGCATCCAGGCCAGAGTCACAAGAGCCAGTCTGGTGTAGTGGTGAGGAGCACGGACTCTAATCTGGGAAAACAAGGTTTGATTCCCCACTCCTCCACATGCAGCTGCTGGTGTGACTCTGGGTCAGTGACAAGTTCTCTCGGAGCTGTTCTCTCAGGAGCAGTCCTCAAAAGAGCTCCCTCAGTCCCACCTCCCTCACAGGGTGTCTGTTGTGGGGAGGGAAAATAGACTGTAAGTCACTCTGAGACTCCAAGTGAAGGTTGGGGTATAAATCCAATCTCCTCCTCCTCCTCCTTCTCTTCTTCACAAAATTAGGTTTATCCTTTGATAAAATTTGCCTTCATTATGCCTTCTGCCCTCAACAATCCAAAAACTGGGTCTGACGCTCCTCTTTTGCTGGCTGGTGGGAAACCCAAAGTAGTAGCAGGCTGAATAGCGCCCGGCCACCGGGGGGGGAAAAGGGGGGGGGGGGGGGGAGCGTAGCTGTTTGCCCCGGAGCAAAATAATGTGCGGTCGCCCGATCACACGTCCCGTCAAGGTCCCGTGGTTAGGGGGTGAGGTGCCGATCACACGGCTATCCTGCAGCGCGGCAAAGAAACGGCGCGATCACAGCAGCAATCCATGGCAAACGGGGGGGTTTTAACCGAAGTTTGTGCGCATGCGCCGTTGGGCGCTTTTGCGCATCCTGCGGAGACTTGGGGGGGGAACAACTTGTTTGCGACGGAACATCGGCGGGCGCCGGATGCCACGGGATTCCACCGGAAACGCGATTAGACGCCCGCCCATGCCCCGTGGTGTCCGGAAACCAGTACTTCGTACATACTAGTTTTTTACTCCACATCTTCGGCGGGAAGCCACGGGATAGCCACGGGAACACTACGCTTCCCAGCACTACGCTGTGTGATCGTGCCCGGAAAACCCACCTATCATCCGTATCTTTAGCGCGGCAAATGCTCCGTGTGACCGGGGCCTTAAATAGCCTGATCTCATCTGAGCTTGGAAGCTAAGCAGGGTCGGCCCTGGTTAGTACATGGAAGAGGAGATTCCCAAGGAAGACCAGGGTTGCTATGCAGAGGCAGGCAACCGCAAAGCACCTGTGAACAGCTCTTGCCTTGAAAAGCCCACGCGGGGCTGCCGGAAGTCGGCTGCAACATCACTCCCTGCCCTGCCCTAGATGGCCCAGGTTTGCTCGATCTCCTCAAATCTCGGAAGCTAAGCAGGGTCGGCCCTGGTTAGTACTTGGATGGGAGACCGCCGAGAAAGCCCACGGTGGCTATGTAGAGGCAGGGAAGGGCGATCCACCTCTGCCCATGTCTTGCCTTTATGACAGGGTCTCCGTGTGTCATATGGGGTCTTCATCTGTCAGCTGTGACTTGACAGCACACAATTAGTATTCTACATCGGGGCAAATTTCCCTTGAAAGATGCTGCCTTCTGCAAATCAAACCCCCAAGTCTTCTTCTGGGCCATTTTCTGTTTCCAACGTGCTGAGTTCTCCGCGGGAAAATGCATATACCTTTCAACATTATTTTTCAATCACTCGCATGACAATGGTACAACAGTGGCACATGATGTCAAAACGGCATAAAACGAACACGTCGGGAATATCAGCAGATAGGACAGAAAGGGTCACAATGAGCTAGATCCTGTGGCTCCATTCTGCTGCCAAGAGACTCTTCTGATACAAGAGGAGGAGGAGGAGATTGGATTTATACCCCGCCCTTCACTTGGAGTATCAGAGCAGCTTACAAACTCCTTCCCCTTCCCCTCCCCACAGCAGACACCCTGTGAGGTAGGCTGGGCTGAGAGAGCTCTTTCCAGAACTGCCCTTGAGAGAACAGCTCTTATCAGAACTATGGCTTGCCCAAGGTCATCCAGCAGCTGCGAGTGGAGGAGTGGGGAATCAAACCCGGCTCTCCCAGATTAGAGTCCGCGCACTTAACCACTACACCAAACCACTAGAGGTGGTGGGGAAGGTTCCTTGCACTGGGGGAAATGGCTGCTGTCCTGATCCATTAGGGTTGCCAGCCTCCAGGTGGAGCCTGGAGATCTTCCAGAATTAAAACTGATCTCCAGAATATAGCGATCAGTTCCCCAGGAGGAAACGGCTACTTCAGAAGGTGGACTCTATGGCATTGCACCCCACTGCCTGCATTTCCCCAGTTTTGTCCTCAGATGTGGCTCCTCCTGAGAAGACAAGAGGGTCGCCCACATTTGCCAACCTCCAGGTGAGCGCTGGAGATCTCCCAGAATCACAGCTGATCTCAAGCCAACAGAGAAAAGCCCTGGAGAAAATGGCTACTTTGGAAGGTGGACTCTATGGCCTTGGACCCCGCTGAAGACCCTCCCTTCCCCAGACTCCGCCCTCCCCAGGCTCCACCCCACAAATCTCAAGGGATTTCCCAAACTAGAGCTGGCATCCCTTGTATCCATAGGACCCGGTCCAATGACAATGCATGAAAACACCAAGAAAGGAAACAGGATATATTTCACATGTTCTGTTCTTGAACCACAACTGAAAGAAGACCCGAGAGGAGCCATACTTGGGGGTTCCTGAAGCTGGACCCCAGAGGCCTGGATACATTCGTAGCGGTTGTTCAGACAGAAAAGCCTACCAGGTACCAGCTGTTTGGGTACATTTCTGGCACGCCGTCCACCGCACCAGATGAAAATGTCAGTCGCCTCTCGCTCCCGGGGAACTCATTTTCTTTTCTTTTTCTTTTTTTGTGCTTTCCCTTGGCAGCAAAATGTCTCTAATAATTGATTCTTTCAACATCTGGTGTGCAGATTAACATGTGCGGCGAACGGTCCAAAAATGGAAAGGCGATTCGTTTTCATTGAGCTTAATAAAATAACCCGGCGAGGTGGGGGGGGGGAACGCGGGGGTGTCAGAAGCACTTTAAAAAATAGTTTTTCTCCGCTCACGTTAACCTGCACGCAAGCCATTGGGTGTATTATGGATTATTACTTAGCCAAAGGACTCGCCTCTCTGCATCTCAGGGAAGATAATTAAATGTGTAGATAATAAGCCCAATTTTCAAACCCAGGCGCTCGCAACGGAGCCAGGTTCTCACTTCCCCATTGATAGCTCCGCTCAGAATCCAGGATCTTTTGTGCATTTTGATCATGAATAGAAGCCGAAGGTATGATCGCTCGAGGCATCAGTCAATGAACCCGCAGGGTGTGCGCATGGATGCACTTGTATGGTGTCGGGGCATTGTTACCAGACATTGCGTCTTCCCTTATGTGCATATTACTTTAAAGGCTTGTGTATTCTGGCTGCAGGAGAGACAGTTTCTTTATTGTAAAAAGTACAGGCTACCCTTCCAAGATACCTGAACGCAACTTACCCCAGTTAAGAGAGACGTGAAACTAGCAAACACGTTGCCCATAAAACCCAAAGGCAATAAGCCACAAACTATCATAGAGTTCCCAGTGATTCCTAGAGTGGTGTGACATCACTTCCAGTTTTTCCCTCCAGAGGGGTTAGCCGTGTAAGTCTGTTGCTGAAAAATAGTAAAAAAGCCCAGTAGCAGCTTTAAGACTAACAAACTCTATTGTAGCATAAGTTTTTGAGAAACACAGCTCTCTTCATCAAATGCATGGAGAGAGCCAGTTTGGTGTAGTGGTAAAGTGCGCGGACTCTAATCTGGGAGAACAGGGTCTGAGTCCCCACTCCTCCACTCGCAGCTGCTGGATGACCTTGAGCAAGCCATAGTTCTGTCAGAGCTGTCCTTGAAAAAGGGCAGTTTCTGTCAGAGCTTTCTCAGCCCCACCTACCGCACAGGGTGTCTGTTGTGGGGAGGGGAAGGGAAAGGAGTTTGTAAGCTGCTCTGAGACTCCTTTGGGTAGTGAAGGGCGGGGTATGTATCCAATCTCTTCTTCTTCTTCCATGAAGAAACTGGCCAGAGATATATAGGTGCCATATAGGGGGGAGAGCAGGGCTATTTTTGGGCAGGAACGCACAGGAACGGAGTTCCGGCTGGCTCCCAAGTTGGCCACGCACAGCAGGAAATCATTAGCATAATAGGCCACACCCAACAGCAGAAACTCATTAGGATTGGCTACATTAGGGGTGTGTGGCCTAACATGCAAAGGAGTTCCTGCTACAAAAAAGCCCTGGGTTTTGACAACAAACAAGGTCCACAGAATAACAACCAAAAGGTGGGTGTGGTAACATGGGGGTGCAGTCTGGTAACATGGGGGTGCAGTCTATGTGCTAATGAGCTGTGCTGTCAGGGGTGTGGCCCAATATGCTAATGAGTTCCTGTTGTTGGGTGTGGCCTATTATGCTAATGTGTTCCTGCTGGGCTTTTTCTACAAAAAGAGCCCTGGGGGAGAGGATGCAAAAAGTGCCATGTAAATGCAAAGCAGTTGCAGAAGTCAAGAAAAAGGGAGAATGCGTAATCCAGGCTGGGTGTGACCCCTTCCTTCTATCGATGAATCTGAATGGAATACGTGAACGGCAGTTACCTCTGGTAATGCGATAACTATCCAAAGTCTCCATTCAATCGAAGTCTGACTGAGGCAAATTTACATATGAATTCCCTCAGAATTTCCCCTCAGAAGTGACATGACAAACGGCACATTGACAGTGCCACTCCCCTATCCCTCCCTCCCCTAGATGCCCACCCCTAGCCACCTACTGCCTCACAACCTAACCCATCGGAACCTGATGTGCTGCCCACCTGAGATTTTTAGCAAGACAAAATTTTAGCTCTTCACGTTTAACTCCACTACAATTACATCAGGAAGATGAACTGAGAAGAATGACGCACAAAAGGAAAACAGACAGGTGTGAAGGCTCCAAATGCACTTCACTCACACTGGAGCCACGTCTAATGTCTGTACACCAAGCGTGGACTCCGGGGTCGTCTCGTCCAACCCCCTGCACAAGGCAGGAAATTCACAAATACCTCCCCCTCCACACCCCCAGTGACCCCTGCTCCATGCCCAGAAGATGGCACAAAAAAACTCCAGGATCTCCAGCTAAACTGGCCTGGAGAAAGATCCAGAAGGTTAGCTGTGTTGGTCTGAAGCAGAAGAACAAATTGAGAGTCCACTGGCACCTTGAAGACCAACAAAGGTTTATTCGAGGTATGTCGGCCTGGAGAAAAACTGCTTCCTGACCAATGTTCCCTCTAAGCTGTGGAGTCTTGTGAGCAAAAATTCTACTTTGTGAGCTGCTGGCACTAAAGTCGTGAGCGAGCAATTTGGCTACTGAATAAATTAGTTTGCTCTGGAGCCATCTTTCCTGAGCTAAGAGAAAAATGTGTGAGCCGGAGGCTAAAAAACTGTGAGCTAGCTCACACTCTCAGCATAGAGGGAACACTGTTCCTGACCCCAAGGTGGCAATCAGCATTTTGAATCTGACATGCCCTTACGATGCTGCCATGTCACACTGACTGAGTTGCTAAGACTGCAGATGAGTGCCTCGTAGATCATGTGGGACCACCGCTGAGGAAACCTGGGTGCCACCAATCAACGTAAGATTCTTGGTTTTGTTTAGAGAAAGTGAAGAAACTTCCCCAAGGTGGAAATTGTACCAGCCACCACCTCCTCAGCTTTCTGTGCCTATGACAAAATTACAGAGCCACACAGCAGAGCTTATCACCACAGAGGAGAGAATGAGATGCCCTGCCAATGCCTTTTACCTAACCCTTCTTCTTGGCGTCGGCAGGTGATAAAGCTCTGCTCGAAGCACAAGGTGTGATCTACAGCGACAAAACGCTTCCCTGTTGTCTTCCTCAGAAAGAAGAGGCCAGTTCCAGATGCAGTGGACATGGGCAGATCAGGAGACTGAACACATGAAAACGCCAAGCTCCCTTCCCCTGATTCAGAGAATGGGTCCATCAAGGTCAATACTGTCTACTCAGACCGGCAGCAGCTCTCCAGGGTCTCAGGCTGTGGTCTTTCACATCACCCACTGCTTAATCTTTTTAACCGCAGATGCCGGAGACTGAACCTGGGACTTTCTGTGTGCCAAGCACTGAGTCACTGGCCCCTAGAAAGGGCGGTGCTGGAAAGAGCTCTCTCAACCCCACCTACCTCACAAGGTGTCTGTTGTGGGGAGGGGGAGGGAAAGGAGTTTGTAAGCCGCTCTGAGGTTCCAAGTGAAGGGCGGGGTATAAATCCAATCTCCTTCTCCTCCTTCTGCTGACTGGTGGCAGTGAGAATCCAGGATGAATTCTTTAGTTTTTAAAAAAACTTTGCATTTTATGTCATTAAAAATGTGTTATGTAGCTTTCAAAGAGCCTCTTGCTATTTCTTAACTTCATCTTTTTTGCAGTGGTGGAAGGAGATTATAAACCGTTCTCAGCAGGGCTTTTTTTGTAGAAAAAGCCCAGCAGGAACTCATTAGCATAATAGGCCACACCCAACAGCAAAAACTCATTTGCTTATTAGGACACACCCCTGACAGCACAACTCATTAGCATATTAAGCTACACACCCCATGTTCGCAGAAGTGTGGTCATCCAGCCACACCCACCTTTTGCTTCTTATTCTCTTTACCTTGTTTGTTGTCAAAACCCAGGGCTTTTTTATAGCAGGAACTCCTTTGCATGTTAGGCCACACACACCCTAATGTAGCCAATCCTAATGAGTTTCTGCTGTTGGGTGTGGCCTATTATGCTAATGAGTTCCTGCTGGGTGTGGCCAACTCAGGAGCCAGCCGGAACTCCGTTCCTGTGCCTTACTGCCCCAA
>NW_015173181.1:8233-14905 GCF_001447785.1 Gekko japonicus | reverse complement strand
CTCCTCCTCCTCCTCCTCCTCCTCTTCTTCTTCTCTGCCTCCTCCTCCTCATTGCTGCCACCGGGCCAATGGCCAGGGACTAGTACTGCAGCCACTACCAGAGCAAGAGTCAGGTGAGAGGGAAGAGCCAATAGGGTTCCATCTGAAATTATCAAGCTACTGGCCTGGCTAAGATCTTCAGTTATGAGCAAATTGTTGCTCAGCAAAGCAGCTGGATCTTCTGCCCTTTTCGTCTTCCTCACTGGCATCTTCTCCCCAGCCCTAACCCTTACTTCCACTGCCCTCCTATGCAAAGGCTAGCTGCAAGTGGGATTGCCAACCTCCAGGTGGTGCCTGGAGATCTCCAGGGATTGCAACTGATCTCCAGACTATAGAGCTCTTCTGAAGAAAATGGCCACTTTGGAAGGTGGACTGTGTGGCATTGTGCCCCACTGACATCTCTCCCCTCCCTAAACCCCACCCTCCCCAGGCTCCACCCCTCCAAATTCCCTGTATTCCCAGGGGTCATTTCCAGCCGGAACGAGATGGGATGGCGTTCCGGCAGTAACAAGCCTGGAGACAGCCTATCCCCGCAGCCTTCCCTGGCCACCCGCCAAGGCGGGCGAGTTGGGGAAGGCCCTGCAAAGAGTGGGGAGGCATTTAAATGCCTCCCTGTGCCTTCCCCGGCCTGAGCGCCAAAGTGGGCGAGCTGGGGAAGGCCTGCAGAGAGCACCCCCCAGCGTTCCCTGGCCCGCCCACCAAGGCAGGTGAGTTGGGGAAGGCCTGGAGGCAGGGCTATTTTGGGGAGGAATGCACAGGAATGGAGTTCCGGCTGGCTCCTGAGCTGGCCATGCCCAGCAGGAACTCATTAGCATAATAGGCCACAGCTAACAGCAGAAACTCATTAGGATAGGCCTAACACGCAAAGAAGTTCCTGCTATCAAAAAAGCCCAGTGTTTTGACAGCAAAGTAAACAGAATAAGAAGCAAGAGGTGGGTGTGGCTGGATGACCACACTTCTGGCAACATGGGGGTGTGGCCTAATATGCTAATGAGCTGTGCTGTCAGAGTGTGGCGTAATAGGCTAATGAGTTTCTGCTGTTTGGTGTGGCCTGTTATGCTAACGAGTTCCTGCTGGGCTTTTTCTACAAAAAAGCCCTGCCTGGAGGGAGCCCCCCCGCCTTCTCTGGCCCACCCGCTGCCTGCCCTGGCCCGCTTCTGTCAGGCAGAAGCACCTGAGACCCTTCTCCCTTCCCTTTTCCTTCACCTGGCATGGAGGCGAAGGGAAGGGAGATGTCAGGGGGTGTGGCATATGCAAATAAGTTATGCTAATGAGTTATGCTAATGAGCTCCTGCACCTCTCTTTCTACAAAATGACCCCCAGGTATTTCCCAACCTGGAGCTGACAATCCTACCCACAAGAGCTCCTTAAGACTCCACCTGTCCCTTCGTCTTGAAAAGAACCCTCCACCCAGACACGACAGCCCCATTGGCCACTCCTATCCCCGCCTCCCCTCGGGTAGAACATCCAGGCAACTGCGCCATTCGGAGAGCAACATTCTACATAGACGACTGCCCCAAATACAGCAACCGCAGCGGCTGCTTCTGCCTCCCTTTTTAGCATGCCTCTGAAAACTGCACATTTAATATGGGAGCCAACAGAAGGAAACCTATTAATTCTCCTTCCATTTACATCTTTATTAAGAAGGATGCCTCGGGAGAGCTCACAGTGGCGGCTCTGTTTATTTGTTTGGAAATGTGTGTGGGTCTGCTAGATACACAAATAGGTCCAGTAACAACTGTTAGCGTCTTGGGTGTTCGGTAGGTTTTCCCACCCACTTAAAAGGGGGGGGGGAAGCAAATTTAGTTGCGAGACATCTGCCAATATGCACCCGCCTGTGTGCTTCAGGGATTAACCAGAAATTCATACAAGCAAGAACTTCAAGCACTGCCTGTTTCAAGTGTGCCGTGGCAACAAAAGTTACTAGCCCACTTAAAACACTACTGGAATTACAACTGATCTCCAGACAACATGGCTACTCTGGAGGGTGGACGCTATACCAGTTTGGTGTAGTGCAGGGGTCCTCAAACTGCGGCCCGCTGAAAACATTTATCCGGCCCGCCGGCAGGGCCAGCTTGCCTAGGGCGCGCTGGCCCTCAGGGGCGCCAAACTGCAGATATGTGCAGTGTGCATAGGAATTTGTTCATAGTTTCTTTTTAAACTATAGTCCGCCCCTCCAACGGTCTGAGGGACAGTGAACTGGCCCCCTGTTTAAAAAGTTTGAGGACCCCTGGTGTAGTGGTTAGGAGTGTGGACTCCAGTCTGGGAGAACCGGGTTTGATTCCCCACTCCTTCACATACAGCTGCTGGTGTGACCTTGGGTCAGTCGCAAGTTCCCTCAGAGCTGTTCTCTTAAGAGCAGTCCCCAAAAGAGCTCTCTCAGCACCACCTACCTCACAGGGTATCCTTTCCCCTTCCTACAACAGACACCCTGTGAGGTGGGGAGGGGCTGAGAGAGCTCTCTCGAGAACTGCCCTTGAGAGAACAGCCCTGAAGGAACTTATGACTGACGCAAAGTCACATCAGCAGCTGCAAGTGGAGGAGTGGGGAATCAAACCCGGTTCTCCCAGATTAGAGTCCGCGCACTTAACCACTGCGCAAAACTGGCTCTCAAACTGGATGGAAGAGATTGGGTTTATACCCCGCACTTCGCTACCCAAGGGAGCCTCAGAGCAGCTTACAATCTCCTTTCCCTTCCCCTCCCCACAACAGACATCCTGTGAGGTAGGCGGGGCTGAGAGAGCTCTGAGAGAACGGCCCTTGAGAGAACAGCTCTGGGAGAACCTGTGACTGACCCAAGGTCACACCAGCAGCTGCATGTGGAGGAGTGAGGAATCAAACCCGGTTCTCCCAGATGAGAGTCCCCGCTCTTAACCACTACACCAAACCGGAAGTGACATCACCATTCACCATTGTTTCCCACCTTCCTCTCTTCATCCCGCTGCTCCATCAAGTGAGCACGGGGGCAGGGGGCTGGCCACCATGGGCGGGCATTACAAGTTTCCCTCTAAGCTGTGGAGTCTGGTGAGCAAAAATTCTACTCTGTGAGCTGCTGGCATGAAAGTTGTGAGCAAGCAGTTTGGCTGCTGCATAAATCAGTTTGCTCTGGAGCCCTCCTTCCTGAGCCAAGACAAAAATGCGTGAGCCAGAGGCTAAAAAACTGTGAGCTAGCTCACACTGACTCAGCTTAGAGGGAACATTGGCCGGGCAACCAGTAAACCTACTGACAGGTATCTGTCTGATAACACCAGCACGGTAGGCTGGCATTTTCTTCCCACCTGGTGCTACACGGCCTGAGCTCAGCACCTGGTACAAGAACAAACCCACCCAGGCGGGCAAACACGAAGCAGGTGAGATGAACACAAGAGGCTGTTCTTTGCCTCTTCTGTTTCTCACAACTCCTCTTTGCCTAAGGCTAGCGATTCAAGGAGGGCTGATAGCAGAGGGTGCTGAGCAAGTCGCTGAGGGCTGTGCGTATGGAGGGCTGCTGCCTGATTCTACACTCTTCCCCCCCCCGAAAAAAATAACTCAGGTTCTGAAGCCGGAATTAATTAGGCATCGGGGGATTTGGAGCGAGAGACCACCAATGTGTGGCGATGGTTGGTTTTATTTCTTCCCGGCAGCGGAGTCTGCGGAAGCCCTGAGCAAACGCCCAGAGAAGGTAATTGGGAAGAGGAAGACGAATAAACTGGAACTCAGTCCAGACTCGATGGAGGTGCCATCGGTCAACGGAAAGTGCTGCTCCAGGACTGAGGAGTCGGCTTGTTCTGGAGGGGGATGATTTCTTTTGCTTACAAAGTTTATGCCCCATTTTTCTCTCATCAGGGCCACCAAGGTGGCTAGCGTGGAGGTGTCGAACTCATCTGTCATGAGGGCCAGATCTGATATAGATGTCACTTGGTCGTGCCGGGCCGTGTGCACCATAAAATGTAATGCCAGGTACTGGAGATATTAACTTTATAAAGGACACAGACAAACCTAATTAAGAATATTATTTTTTGACTCAAAATACAAACAAAAGCAATTGATTCCTAGCAGCGAAAGCAGTCGATTTACTGGGGAACCCACAAAAGCCCCAATAAATGTAAAAAGAAGGGCCTACAGATCTTAGCCTGAATGGCCCAGGCTAGCCCAATCTCATCAGATCTCAGATGCTAAGCAGGATCGGCCCTGGTTAGTGTTTGGATGGGAAACCACCAAGGAATTCCACCATGGCTATGCAGAGGAAGGTCTTGAAAACCCTTCCGGGCCACCATAGTTCAGCTGCAACTTGACAGCACTGCAACTCACACACAGGGCTCTTTTTGTAGATAAAGTCCAGCAGGAACTCATTAGCATTAGGCCACACCCAACAGCAGGAACTCATTAGCATATTAGGCCACACCCATGACAGCACAGCTCATTGGCCACACCCCCATGTTACCAGAAGTGTGCTCATCCAGCCACACCCACCTTTTGCTTCTTATTCTGCTTACCTTAAGAACATAAGAACCTAAGAGATGCCACTGTTGGATCAGGCCAAAGGCCCATCCAGTCCAACACTCTGTATCACACAGTGGCCAGAAATACCAGAAATACCTTGTTTGTTGTCAAAACCCAGGGCTTTTTTTGTAGCAGGAACTCCTTTGCATGTTAGGCCACACACCCCTAATGTAGCCAATCCTAATGAGTTTTGGCTGCTGGGTGTGGCCTATTATGCCAATGACTTTCTGCTAGGCGTGGCCAACTTGGGAGCCAGCCGGAACTCCGTTCCTGTGCGTTCCTGCCCAAAAATAGCCCTGCTCACACAAATGAGATTTGTCGAAGATCTCTTCTTGTGGATTGAAAGAGGAGATGCTCTGGTTGAAGGAAATGCAGCATGGCGCCTTGGAATGACCTTCAGTTAGGCCCTTTTGTGTTCGCCAATGGAGAATTGTGGGATGGGGACAATTTTGGGTGGTTGGTAGAGCAATGCAGATTCCCCTCTCACATCCTCTGAACCACCAGCCTTAAATTCACGATCTACTAACTACTACTATCCACCGCAGAGTGGTTTATTTACTTAATTAACCTGCAGGTTTCAGGAGACTCCCAGAATTTGGTGCTTGGGGGGCAACAGTGGGGAACAATTGGGAGGGTTTCTGGGGCTCTGGCCCCACTGGTGGACCCCTGGGTCACCACTGGGGACAAAAGTAGATATAAGTATATCAAATAGATATAAGTATATAAATCAGGGGTTCCGACCTTTTGGAGCCTGTGGGCACTTTTGGAATTCTGACACAATGTGGTGGGTGCAGCCACAAAATGGCTGCCACAGGAAGCGGAGCAAGCCACAAAATGGCTGCCGTGGCCCACTTTCAGTCACACAGTGAAGATCCCTGTGCTGTGGTGGCAGCTGCTGCCCAAGCAAGGTTTCTAAAAGGCTGCGCAGCCAATCAAATCGTCAGTGGCCAATTAGATGCCTTGCTGGGCAAAAGCCCCATCTGGCCCCACCCACTTTCTATAAACACTTGATCTAACTAAATACCTAAATAAACAAATACCTAAATAAATACAGTCATCAGCATTCGGTACTCCGAGGCATACTACCCCTGACTATGGAGGCTGTGGGCCAAAAAACCAGCAAAGGGCAAAGGCCTGACTTTGCGGCAGGAATGATCTTTTGGAGCTGTACTTTTGCCAAACTGAGCGCCGACTACAGAAGAAGAAGAGGAGGAGGAGGAGGAGGAGGAGGAAGAGATTGGATTTATACCCTGCCCTTCACTCGGAGTCTCAGAGTGGCTTACAAACACCTTTCCCTTCCCCCTCCCCCCAACAGAACACCCTGTGAGGTAGGTGGAGCTGAGAGAGCTCCTTCGAGGACTGCCCTTGAGAGAACAGCTCTGAAATAACTTGTAACTGACCCAAGGTCACACCAGCAGCTGCGTGTGGAGGAGTGGGGAATCACACTTTGTTCTCCCAGATTAGAGTCCATGCACGTAACCCCTATACCAAAGTGGCCCCCTATAAAATAAAAATAATCCCCACTGCATCCCTGCTGATAACTTTGAAATGAGTCCTTTCTTATTGTTAAATGAAACACCACAAGCCTGTGATTTAAAAACTAACAAATGTAAGCACTGGGTGGGGGAGGACCTCTCCCCCCCCAAACAATAACTCTGGTTGTTTGGTTTAGAAAAGACGTTTCCAACACCTGGCAACGAATCCATTTCAATGCAAATGCCACCGCTAATTGCAACATATCACTCTGTAGTGGGTACCAAGAAGCCCCCCCCCTTAGTGCAAGAGAAGGCAACGGTTCCAAAAGAGCTATTACCCATTCACGCGGCCCCTAATCCCCAAACAGAGAAAAGATTTACACAATAGACTCTAATGGTTTCCAAGGAGCTGTTACTCCGTGTCAGGTAAATAAAATCTTAACGAAATGTATTTTGTGCATTTAAAGCATTTTTCACCGGAGATGCAAATTAGCCGAGCGATCTCTGGCTTTCTTGAGCACAAATTAAGGAGGAGGGCCAATGTGAAAAGTGCTCCAAATTTTGGGGAAAGTTTCCTGCAGTGTTATAAAAAACTTAAGAGCACTGGCAACATTGTTCAACTGTTTGTTTACAGTAACCTCTCTCTCTCTCTCTCTCTCTCTCTCTCTCTCTCTCT
>NW_015173181.1:518-8203 GCF_001447785.1 Gekko japonicus | reverse complement strand
TCCCTACATGGTTATCCTCACAGCAATAAAAGATGTCATCAGTTCAAAATATGATCTCTCATTGGCTAGCATCACACATGTGACTAAACCAGAAAGGAGATAATAGCACAATACCAAGGGGGTAAAAAGGGTGGTGAGACCTATAGGCTATTAATGGGATTCCAAAAAAGGGCATATTTTATCAGTTGCTGTAGATTTTCCGAATTGTGTGGCCGTGGTCTTGGCCCTGTAGAACCTGACGTTTCGCCAGTAGCTGTGACTGGCATCCTCAGAGGTATAACACTGAAAGATGGAGTACTCTCTGTGTCAAGGAGAGCACTCCATCTTTTTGTGTTATACCTCTGAGGATGCCAGTCACAGCTACTGGCGAAACGTCAGATTCTACAATGCTAAGACCACGGCCACACAACCCGGAATATCTACAGCAACTAATGAACTCCAGCCATGAAAGCCTTCGACAACATAAAGGCATATTTTCACTATCAAAATAGTTTCCGTGAACTATTTCTTCCCCTCTCCCACTGATCCCAACATTCCTGTTTTGGGGACCGACAATAAAAAACTAAGGGACATGCAGATTAATCTGAAGAGAGTCACTTCTAAAAACAGAACATGATACCAAACAATATTACTAAAATACAGAGTGAATTATTTAAGTATATGGTGACGGCAGCAAGAGTAATATCTGCAGCAAAATGGGAGGCAGAGAAATGCCCAGACCTGATGAAGAATGAACTAAAGGAATATGCTACAATGGCAAAGTCAACATCTTTTATACATAATAAACCGACTCCAGAATTTCCAGAAAAACTGAATTCCCCCCCCCCAATTATATAGCTGAAAATCACGAACAAAATTAAATTAAAACAGAGAATGATAGAAGGAAAGAGTATGAAGACAGACAGAGAAGATAGAATAAAGATATTTAAATAGAAGTGAAATATTAAATGTAAATCTGTTCTATATAAACATATGATTTTGAATATAAATATACCGTATTTTTCGGACCATAAGACGCACCTGACCTTAAGATGCACCTAGTTTTTAAAGGAGGAAAACAGGGAAAAAAATATTCTGAACCTTCGGTCCATAAGACGCACTCACTTTTCCTCCCACTTTTTTTTGGAAGAAAAAGTGAGTCTTATGGTCCAAAAAATACGGTAGTTTATATTTTACATTTGTAAATTGAAATGTAAAAAAACCAAAAAACAGAAGCTGAAACAGAAAACGATGCACCTCTTCTTACCATTGCCAGTGGAACGATGCCGGCAAAAGTGGTTTGGCTGACAAAGATCTCTGAGACCAGCAGCTCACTCAGGGCCTCATCCTGCGGGTATTCCGCCTGCCAAGTGATCTGCTGGGCACCCGCCAGGCTGCTGCTGTTGTCAATTTCGAAGTCCATCTGAAAGATCTCGTAGGAGGAGACGTTGGTCCTAAAAGGCCAAAAAAAAAAAAAAGCAGCATTGACAGGCTATTTGAAACTAAGATGTTTTTATTTTTCATTGCTCTGTCAGGGCACATCATGGAGAAGAAGACCAGTCCTGGCTTGATCCAGACATCATGTGAAACTCTGACTTGACTCCAGCTACAGTTTAGCTCAGGGGTGTCAAATATGCAGCCCAGGGGCCGGATCAGGCCCCCAGAGAGCTTCCATCAGGCCCGCAGTGGAACTGGCCATCTCCTGCTTTCAGTTCCGCTGCTGCTGCTGCATCATAACTTGCTTCGCCAGACTCTCTGAATCGCTCGGCCATTTCATGTTCTAACTTGGGTCCTAGACTCAGAACTCTGAGCATGAGATTTCAGTGGGGAATGTCAATAAATCAAAAGTAGGTTCGCAGCTTACAGAGCTAATCTTTTAAGCATGTTTTTTATTTTAAGTAAAAAAAACCCACCCCTTTGTGTTTGTGTCCTTTATACCGTTTATATCTCCGCTACCTGGCATTACATTTTATGACACGCATGGCCCGGCCCAACAAGGTCTCCTTTATGTCAGATCTGGCCCTCGTAACAAATGAGTTCGACACTCCTGGTTTAGCTTATGAAATCAAAATTCCACTTGCAAATAACGGCTGCCATCCTGCAGTCCCGGGGCACCTGAAAGACTAAAAGCCATTTTCATTCCAGAACAAAGTCTAGAACAACAGTGTTTTATGCTGGGTATAAACTTCAGTGCGCACGCACAAGTGTGGAGGAGAGGGACCTCAGTGGGCAGGGCCGGCTCACCCACTAGGCGAACTAGGCAATCGCCTAGAGCGCCGGGCCCTGGATGGGGTGCCAAGCTGTGCCTCCCCCCTCCTCCCCCCCTTTGGTGGTGGCAGCGGTGGGGGGGAGAGGCGGTGGTGGCAGCAGCAAAAGGGTGGCTGGCTCCAGAGGGCTACAGGTCTCCAGGTCCCACTGGGAGGTTGGCATCTGCGCCATAGTGGCCCTTTCCCTTTATTTCTGTAGCCCCAGAACAATCAACACCAGCACCGAAAGTGCAGAGGGATTGACAGTGGTTGCTTTTGCCAACAAAGAACGCCCAAGTTCAAGAAAGAGAAGGACAACTTGCATTGAGGAGCTCATCTTAAGTGCTGCTACAGCATCATGTTTAAAAAGTGAGGTGTTAAATGAGAGTTTGCACCATGTTCAGTTCATAGGGACCACAGTATGTTGGACACGCAGAAATTTCCCCCTCTCCCTGCTTCAGTTTCACTGAAGTCCAGCCTACCCCAACACAAAGCCACGAACCCCATTAATGTCACAGAATAAATACAGCATGAAACAGGACAGAAAAGGGGGACAGGGTTGGATGTCAGGGATGTTCACGTGAGTGTGTCAAGTGCAGCCAGGTCACAGCCAGCTTATGGTGACCCAGTAGTGTTTTCAAGGCAAGAGATGAGCAGAGGAGGGGTTGCCATTGCCTGCTTCATGACCCTAGACTTCCTTAGGTAAAAAAGTAAAGGTTCCCTTGCTCGAAAGCCAGTCGAATCCGACTCTAGGGTTGCAATGCTCATCTCCGTTTCAAAGCCGAAGAGCCAACGCTGTCCGAAGATGTTTCCGTGGTCATGTGACTGGCATGACTAAACACCAAGGCGCACGGAATGCTGTTACCTTCCCACCGAAGTGGTACCTGTTTATCTACTTGCAATTTCTTGCTTTCGAACTGCTAGGTTGGCAGGAGCTAGACTTCCTTAGTGGTTGTCAAACCTTGCTCTGCTTAGTTTGCCATAGATGCTGGGGGGAGGGCAAATTCCTGAGGGGAGGGGAGTGAATGTGGTGTGAGTGGGACCTTTCACTTGTAGAGGCAGTAACTTTCCTTATAACACCTTCGTCTCACAGGGGAATGACCTTGAGCCTTTCTGTGCCAGCTTACGCTTAGATAAGGGGATTGTATATTCCGGGGGGGGGGGGTCGGCAATGGCTAGGTGAGATGAGTGTAACATGTGATTGGTTGGGGAGAAAGGGGTCCTGTTTTAATTATCTATATCTGTGACGGTGTGTGCCAAATTCACCAGTTCTAACACAGTTCTGTTCTGATCTGGATCTTGCATATATCTCAATAAACATATCACTGCCAAAGAGGGCGTTATTGAGAGTAACTTGACCAGGAGTCTGACAGTGGTCTCTCATCCAAATACTAACCATGGCCGGCTGAGACTGAGCTAGCCTTGGCTATCCGGGTTATGGCAGGGATGTTCACATGATCCATCGAAAAAAGATTTTGTCAGCCAGCTTCTCAAATAATGGCCAAGTATTGACCTGGTTAGCTCAATCTCATCAGATCTCCAAAGCTAAGCAGGATAGCCCTTGGTCAGTACTTGGATGGGAGACGACCAAGGAAGTCCAGGGTCGCTATGTGGAAGCAGGCAATAGCAAGCCATCTCTAAACATCTCTTCCCTTGAAAATCCCACCGGGAGTCACCATAAGCCAGCTGTTACTTGATGGCAAAATAAAATAAAATATTTACTTGAATGCAAAACTTCTTTAATCATCACTACCTAGGTGGAGGACAAAAACAAATTAGTTCATTGTGAAACACGCTGACTCTTTAAAAAAATTATTATGTTGTTACAGTTTAATGAATGGACACAGGCAGTGACCTCTGACCGTGACACGGCTGTTTCCTGTTCCTGTTTGGAGATGCCTGCAGTTCTAGCGAATGGCCAATAGAAGCAGCATTGCTCTTTTGCTCTATCTGCCCCGATCGCTGCCCCCGCTACAGGGTAAGACGCCTCCCTCTTGCTCTTGGTAACAAATGACATCAGAATGAAACAGCAAAGTTGAGCGCCTACCTGCACTCTCGGTTACATGGAAAAAAGATCTTCCCTTACAGAACTCATGTTGAGACTGTTGGCCTAATCTTTCGTCAGCCAATTGTACTAATCCGACAATTATTCTATTTATTTAAAACATTTGAACATTTAAAACATTGTCTTTCCAGTTGCTTTAAGGACCCTGCGGCAGCGAACAATCCAAAGCTTTAAAAATACACATATAAAACCATTTAAAACACTTAAAAACATAACCAAGTGGCAGAGACGGCGAGGGGACAGCAAACTAAACAGAATAGATCAATATGGGTCGCCGTGTTAGTCTGTCTGTAGCAGTAGAAAAGCGCAAGGGTCCAGGAGCACCTTCAAGACTAACAAAATATGTGACAGGGAAGGAGCTTTCGTGACTCGCAGCACACTTCTTCAGATAGAAGAGGAGGAGGAGGAGGAGGAGGTTGGGTTTATGCCCCACCCTTCACTTGGAGTCTCAGAGCAGCTTACAAACTCCTTTCCCTTCCCCTCCCCACAACAGACACCCTGTGAGGTAGGCAGGGCTGAGAGAGCTCTGAGAGAACAGCCCTTGAGAAAACAGCTCTGACAGATCTATGGTTTGCCCAAGGTCATCCAGCAGCTGTAAGTGGAGGAGTGGGGAATCAAACCCAGTTCTCCCAGATTAGAGTCCGCGCACTTAACCACGACACCAGTCACAAGGCTGATGGATTTCCATTCTGTACAGCTAACTGTGCTGCCTTCCATCGAGACAGATCAAGATGGGTAGCCCTGTTAGTCAGTCTGTAGCAGAAGAAAAGAGAAAGAGTCCAGGAGCACCTTGAAGCCTAACAAAATTTGTGGCAGAGGAGGGAGCTTTCGTGAGTCACAGCTCACTTCTTCAGATACTGTCTTCGCTTAATGATGGATGACAAGACAGAGGAGAACAAACAAATCTCCGTGGGGAGCCAATCCCACAATGTCAGAGCCACAGCGGAGAAGTCCTATTCTCAGTTTGCCGCCCATCTAACATCAGGTGGGGGGGGGGCACCTAAAGCAGATGACTGTGGTAGTCAGGTAGGTTCATATGGGAGAAAGGGTCCTCCGGCCACAGAGGAGTTGCAAGGTCAATAGCAGGACCTGGAATTTTAGGATATATTGGACACTACAGCCTCTTTTTAGTAAAGGGCTATATAGAATGTCATTGCAGCTTAGAGGACGTGTCACTTAAGCAGATGAATCATAGTGCCATAGAGTTGGAAGGGACCTCCAGGGTCATCTAGTCCAACCCCCTGCATAGTACCTCCCCCCCACCCCCAGTGACCCCTGTTCCATACCCAGAGGATGCCAAAAAACCTCCAAGTTCCGTGGCCAATCTTGGCCTGGAGAAAAATGGCTTCCATTTTGGTGTAGTGGTTAAGTGCACAGCCTCTAATCTGGGAGAACCAGGTTTGATTCCCTGCTCCTCCACTTGCACCTGGCTGGATGACCATGGGCAAGCCACAGTTCTGATAAGAGCTGTTCTTGAAAAAAAAGCAGTTTCTGCCAGAGCTCTCTCAGCCCTGCCTACCTCACAGGGTGTCTGTTGTGGGGAGGGGGAGGGAAAGGAGTTTGTAAGCTGCTCTGAGACTCCAAGTGAAGGGTGGGGCATAAATCCAGCCTCTTCTCCTCCTCCTCCTCCTCTTCTTCTTCTTCTTCCTGACCCCAAAGTGGCAATCAGCATTTCCCTGGGGGTGTAAGAAAGGGCCACAAGCTTTGGGGGGTGTCCAGTTAGTTGGTCTTGGGGGGGAGGAAATTATGACTCAAATCAATTTTGTATTGGGATAGTCCTTGATCTTTGATGCTGCTGGGGGAGGGGGTGTACAAAGTGCCATCAAGACACAGCCAACTTAAGGCAACCCCTGGTGGGGTTCCCAAGGCAAGAGACTAGCAGAGGTGGTTTGCCGTTGCCTTCTCCTGCACAGTGACCCTGGAATTAGTGGGTGGTCTCCCATTCAAAAGCTAATCATAGGTCCTGGTCACACGTGCTGGAAAACACGGGGGGAAGGCGTGGTGATTTGCGCCATCGTAATTTGACACGCCCCAACATGATCAGACGTGACGGCGTTGTGTCCATCGGTGGGTGTTTCTGGCGCACTCCAACCAGGAGGCAGGGACGCGAGAGAAGCGCGCTGGAGCGATCACGCTGAGAGCATCCGGCTGCAGCCCGTCACAACCAGTTGATAGTTGATTTCCCCGGGTACTTTTAAACTCCGCTTCTTTGGCTGACTGCTACGGGTTGCTGACGGGTGCAGGACGCTGGCCAGATGTGTCTGTTTGATCGCACCAGTAAAATCCGGCTGGCATTTGTGAGTATCCCGTGGCAAATTCTGCATGTGATCGAGGCCATAGAATCGTAGAGTTGGGAGGGGCCATACAGACCATCGAGTCCAACCCCCTGCCCAATGCAGGACCAGCCTCAAGCATCTGACAAATATTCGGCCAGCCTCTTCTTGAAAGCTATCAGTGAAGGGGAGCTCGCCACCTCTCTAGGCAGCTGATTCCACCTTTGAACCACTCTGACCCTGAAAAGGTTTTTCCTGATATCCAGCCAATACCTTTCTGCATCTAATTTAAAACCACTGCTTTGGGTCCTATCCTCTGCTGCCACCTGGAACAGCTCCTTGCCCTCCTCCAAACGACAGCCTTTCAAATATTGAAAGAGAGCAATCATGTCCCCCCCTCAGTCTCCTCTTCTCCAAACTAAACATTCCCAAGGCCCTTAGCCTTTCCTCGTAGGGCTCAGTCTCCAGACCCCTGATCGTCCTCATCAGTCTCTTCTGCACCCTCTCGATTTTGTCCACACCCTTTTTGAAGTGAGGCCTCCAGAACTGCACACAGAACTATTGAAAAAAGAATTTAAAAAACCCTGACATTTTTATTTACTTCTCACTTCACTTACTTTATTTATATCCCACCCTCCTCTCCAATAGGCACTCAAAGTGGCTTAGGTTGATCTCCTCTCCTCCATTTTATCCTCACAACAACCCTGTGAGGTAGGCTAGGCTGAGAGACTTTGACTGGCCCAAGGTCACCCAGCGAGCTTCCACAGCAGAGTGGGGATTCGAATCTGGGTCTCCCAGATCGTAGTCAGACGCTGGCACCACTGTACCAGGGCCCAGAAGCAAACTGGTAGGCGGTGTAGGTGGAACAAGGCTGGAGTGATAGGGTCCCTGTGACCCACTCTCATCAGCATTAATAAATAGCCTTCTGAAAACTTATATAAAATGTTTTAAAGATGGCATCTAACCCCAGATAGATGAGCTAAAATGTATAAAAATTTGAGTAATGCATGTTGGAAATGTAACAACCATATTGGGTCGTATTACCAGAGGTCATTTCGGGGGGGATCGCGGGGAATCGCAGTTCCCCCGGGTGAGGAACGGGGGCGGGGGACATGTCGAAGC
>NW_015173181.1:0-295 GCF_001447785.1 Gekko japonicus | reverse complement strand
TGTGGCCGTATGACACACTTCCGGTGATGTCAGGGGGTGTGGCCTTATGACACACTTCCGGTGATATCAGGGGTGTGGCATATGCTAATGAGTTATGCTAATGAGTTCCCCTAGCTCTTTTTCTACCAAACGACCCCTGCGTATTACCATATGTGATGGACATGTAAAAAGGTTCATATATACTGGATTGGAGTGCATACTTTCTCACAGCCAATCTTGAATGTCACATTACCTTTTGAGCCAGAGATATTTTTGTTAAGTTGTTCACCAGATGAGTTCGATAAGAATCACAGAT